>NW_012147634.1:1439226-1467913 GCF_000956105.1 Propithecus coquereli | reverse complement strand
GTGTTTCAATGGTAAGATCCTTTTCCATTATTCTGTATAAGGTGCTCTAGAATTTCTGAGTGGCTAATTTTCCTCCTGAGGATTTCCCAGAATCTCACCATGTTATTGCATGTCTCACTGGCTCTATCTCCTTTTCCTCTCTGGGGTCTCTAAACTACTCTTTTCCAATCTACCCCCACAAAATTCAAATTTTTTCCAACTTCAATATGTTAAGCAATCCATTTCTGATTTTGTTCTACCTAATTTATCTCAGCCATGTCGTATGGATCCTCTCTTTGACCTCCAGAAAAGCCATCTGGAAAATTTCCTAAATAACAACATTTATCTTCCAAAAAGTAACAAGATTATTGTCAACATTTCTTTTTTCTTGTTGCTATACTTGAATGACGGTGTTTCTTTCATGTCTCTTTTCTCTACTAGACTATACACACTGTGAAGGGAGAGGCCATATATGTGTTCTTCATTTCTGAATCTCTAGAATTTAGCATGGTGAGAATAAAAAAAGCCCAATATATATTAATATTTCTTTGATTAATAAGTTAATGCGTGGTTGGTGCATCTTCTTAGCACTGATTGAAAGGTATTGCTTGATACCATCCTGTACCCCCAGCCTCCCCTAATGACCTGTCTTTTAGGAGTTGAGTACTAGTCCAGAATGAAAATCCTTCTTTTGACTGTAGAGTATGTGGGGACGATGCTTAGGACCAGCCTGAGAATGGGAAAATGACTGGTCCGCAGACCTAGATCTGGCTCCGCGAAATCTCCCTTGGCCTCACCTGTTGCCTGCGCCCTGGAGCAGAGTCAAAGGAGTAAGAATGATAGCAGGAAAGATAAACAAACTGAGCAGAAACTCATGCTGAAGCAGAAGCAGCCCACCGGGATGGCATGAACACTAATGTACACAATGAGCACGATGCGCACAGTGATATGTACGGCTGTCCCGAGGCCGCGGCTGGTGGTCAGGACTGCCCGCACTCACGGCACTCGAGTCACCGGGCAGCTCACCACCTGACACAGCGAAGCACTGCGGATGCGAGAGCTCAGTCGCTTTGCCTCCGTTTCACACATGCAGAAACAAGGCTTGGACACCACGGAACCTACCAAAGATCTAACTGATAACCAGGGGACCCAGAATCTGCGCCTGGTAAGTCTGACCTTTTTCCTTCCTTCTCACGCTATCAATTACGTTTCCATCATGGTCAGAAAATGTGGGGGTTGTTTTAAACAACATCCTTTTGACCAAAGGGAATTCCTTTAAATTCCTCTGCGCAGTTTAGTGTAAAGAGGTTCCTGATCCAAAAGTTTGTTCACAAACGAGTGGACAGAGTTCTTTGCTGTCATGTATCCTTGCTGCCTATCGTGATGTTTTGCAAATTAGCCCTGCAACTCCCCTGAGGAGGTTTCTTTTCCCTTTTAAAAAAAATTTGTCTGTTTTTTTGAATTGACACATTGTAATTACATGTATTTATGTGGTACAATTTTGTGTTCTCACCCCAAAGAAATGATAAATGTAGGAGGTGATGAACACGCTAAATACCCTAATTTGATCATTATATAACATATGTATCGAAGCACCAAATTGTACCCTGAGAAGCTTTCTCATCAAGTGTCTTCTTAACACTGAAGATACCACGACTTCAAATGAATATGCATTATTTTTTAAATTAAAACACCAAAAATGTTGAAAGGATTTTTTTGATTTAAGCACGTGAAAAGAAATAAAGGGTTGAAACCATTCTATAAATAATTTTACAATAAATATGACTTTATTTTCCTCAGTTATCTAAACATTTAGGTGAAAGTGGGTTTTGTTTAAAAAAATTATTTACTACATCTGGAGATTTCCTCAGCTGCCCATTTTATTCACTGGAGCCGTGGATGCTTCTTAGAAGTAAACCTTTGTAATAAACATGCCTTTAAATAACAAGTGACTAAAATATGAAAGGTTTTGTGGCTTGTATGTTATTGCATTTATCTGACTACAGACTGCCACACACAGTTCCTCCACATTAGAACTTATCTCTCAGGCGTATTATGCCCAAGTGTTCTAAACACATCATTTACCCTGTTTCAAGTGTCACTGGTATAATGACAGAAAATGTCCAATATTGACAATTACAGGTTCGGTTCAAATATGAATAACACATTATTTCCAACAAGCCAAATCCTGGTATCTCATTTCACGTGGGCAGCATTTCCTCTCTTCTGTGTTCACTGGACACTTGCCGGCTTTCACGGTACCATGCACCACACATCCTGTTTATTAGTTTAAAGGAGTTTAACAAGGGGATTTGTTTCATGTTTTTCTCTGTCCACCAAAGTGCAATTTACTACTCTTAGAAAAAGCGGCTTCCGCGGTGTATTCGCACTGTGCTTCATTATGACTGCGTCTATCACATTACACACGATATTCAAAGTCACCTTATCTACCGTCATCCATGCTGACTTTCCTTTCATGAATGTTGCACAGTGGCACTTTAAATATCAATTTGATTTAGAACTTAAAAATTTGTTCTATTCACTTTTTGAAGATTCAAAATATTTTTCAATTTTACATTTTGATAGTCATGTTCTTCAAAAGAACCCCACTTGCATCAAATTCTATAGCAATGTATAAACAGTCTCCACTGTGGGGACTCTTACTTTATATTTATGACTCTTACTTAGCAAAGTGGAAGGAACACATCTTGCTTTAATGTAATTTCAACATAGTTCCTAGCCTGGCTGCTTGAACAAACTGCATACCATTACACTGATGTTCTATTTACAGAAAAAGTCTTATTATTTAGCAATTATGTAAACTGCTTGCCTAGTTCCCTTAGAGACCCATCAGGCCAAACTAAAAATATGCCCTACCATTTTCCCTAATGGTACCGCTACCAAGTCTCTCTCTCATGGTCCTGACATACCTTGGAGTAAACTAAAGAGTACACAACTAGAAGTGACAGCTCATGTGACACGGCCTATGGCGAATGCACCTCCCTGGGGCTTAGGAATTATATTTTAAAAGTTGTATTTTTTTCTTTCCTGGAGCCACTCATACTCTCTAAATAGTGGTATGCAGGGACACATTGGGAACACTGTTAAATTCTTCATCCAAGTGTCTTCATCCTTTCAAATGTTTCACAGCACTGATTCCTGGCCCAAGGCCATGTCCTCAAGAAGCAAATAATCTCTCTTAATCAAAATAGAAAAGCCCTGTCTTCAGACTCATCAACGTCCCATCCCCATTTCATACTAGAAGAATAGCTTCATTTGGCTCGCCACGTGGAATGCTGTTTTCCTGGCTCCAAATATCATGAACACTAAATTCAATTACATAATGAAACATACGATGTGGATCCTGCTAGAGCTCTAAGTGGGTCAGTGGGACTAAGCACGAATAGAATAATCAAAACCACAGTTGTTGCACAATGCTCATTAGGGCTTGCTAAGGAGCCATTGATGGGGCTGTGGATACTGCTAGAGTGAATCATGCTGAGTCTATTCTGGTCATATGAATGAGCTCTGGAGCAGTGCGAGGAAGAATGACACACTCGGTTTACTTCGGGTGCAAAGGATACGTCAGAAAGAAAGGAAGCAGCCAATGCTCATCAGAGAACTCCCACACCAAACCTCCCATCGGACCACCATTTCCAGCTCAGGCCCTCATCCCTGGTGGAATCAGCTTTTACGAGGAAGGCACAGTTAAAAGTCACATGGAATGTAATTATTGACTAATATTACTATCTGGGAGGTAGAAACCAAAGTATTCACACAGTGAACTAAAGACTCTATGAAGGCAGAGTGTCCTTGTTCGAAAGAGAGGACTCTTTAAGAAAGAGAGAGTGACTGATATATTTTTCTCTAGTTATTAGTTTTTTTTAACAAATGTCCTTTTGTTTCAATGTTAACAAAGTGGTTGATAAGACAATACCTTCTGGATGGAGGCAGAATAAGACACTGATGGAACTGCTGTTACTCTCTGCTATGCAGCATGTGCAGGGAGAACTATTTCCTGATTATCTTTCTCCTACGGGTGGTCACAGGAATAAAAGAGAAAACAGTATTAGCTGCTCTGGAACGGAAGGTGGGAGTGAGAAGAGGAAGTGCTGTGAAAAACATTCGTCTAAGGCTGATCTTTGGGGGAACATTGGGACTTTTGTTTTGTTTTGGTTTTGTTTCATGTTACTACATTTTATACATTATTAAAATGTTTGTGATTTAGGCTTACAATATAAAGACTGTTCACTTTCTATGTCCATCAGAATGAAAGATTTCCTGGTTTCTGTCTCTCAGGTCAATGATCAGCAGCTGGAGAGGCCCTTAAGTCTTCTACCTTCATCCCTGATGTCGCCTATGACATAAACCACAGCAGTTACCTCTTAATGGCTTGTGAATAGAACACACTTACAAAGCTGGAAAGATATTGAGTTCCTTCTTGCAGATGGCCAAATGCTGCTGTACATACCTAAACAACTCTACTTCCCATATCATGTCAGACGTTGATGTGTTAAAATTTAATAAAAACCTCTTACCCAAAGAATAATCTCTCTTGATGGGTATGTGACATTTTATTTTTAACGTATTCAGCAAGTAGGCTGGCCACAGTGGCCTCCACCTGTAGTCCTAGCTACTTAGGAGGCCAAGGTGGGAGGATCACGTGAGCCCAGGAGTTCAAGTCCAGCCTGGGAAATATAGTGAGAGACTCTTTTTAAAAAAAAGAAATAGCAGGTAACTTATAGTAATAATTATAGTTGTAAACTGATAATATAGCAGACAGTGGGTTCATTGATTTACATATATTATCTCATTATTCCTCAGGAGGAATTATAAGCTTTCCCAAGCAGATAAGGAAACTTGAGTTCCTACAGCTAAAGTAACTTGTCCAGGTGTCACTGGTAAAAATTAGCAGAATCGGGCTTCGAACTCAAATTTGACTGGTTCTAATGCCCACGATCTTATCCACACATTATATTTTCCTGGCATTTAGAAGTGTCTGTACTAGATACAGTAAGACACACAACATGAATAAAACGCCATGTCTGTCCTCTCTCAGAGTAAAACACCCTCTTCATCTCCTGGGCAAAGGCCCCTACTCTGACTCCTCTCCCAGCTGGGCCCTACGCAGTGTGCCTCCTCTCTGGTTTCTACTTCCATCTTTCTCGGTGTCCCACCCAATCCCATTTACTCCTCCTCCCCTCTGTCTTTTCTCTATTGATGGAAAGAGCCTCCATAACTCCTTAAACCAAGGGCTTAAATTGTGAGTATCAGAAAATGAATTCCCTTTTCCTCATATCCCACCATACGTTACAACGCCTTTTGCTTTTCATCTCACCCACCCCATTTAAGCATCACTGGGTACAGACAAAATGTCACCTTGCTGAAAATTTCCCAAGTCTAGCAAGGCAGAAAAAAGTCTCTTCCTCCACTGCAATCTAATATGTTTTTGAGCAGAATTTATTCACAGCACTTATCACTTTTTATTCTAATTATTTGCTTATCTGTCTCCATTCTTAAGGGAATGTGCGTTCTCTAAGGGAGGACTCAGAGGACTTCTAGGGCCTGCCAAGGAAAGCTCAGGGCTGTCCTTCCTCATTGCTGCATCCTCGTCCCTGTACGATTGGTTTCAGAGAAAGAGCAGAAATTCAAATGGAAAAGGCAAGAGCCTCAAGAGTGAAAATCATCAGTAGGGAAATAAGTAAATAAGTAATGACATATTTCATTCTATGAAATACTACACTATGCAGCTATCAGATAAAACAAGATCAGAACTAATGCAAAAAGTTACTTTACATATTATTAAGTGGAAAAAGCAATCACAGAATAATTCTTTGAGCATGACACAAATGGCATAATTTTTTAACTCCAGATTTGTGTGTGTGTGTGTGTGTGTGTGTGTGTGTATGAGTGAGTGCATAGAAAACAAAAGAGGTTTAGTAGCATACACAACAAAGTTTTGATATAAATTACCTGTGGAAGGGCCAAAGGAATCAGGGAAGGTACAAGGGGTAGGGGTGAAGAAAATATATGAATAACACTCTATGTTTGTAAGTTAGTTACAGTATAAAAAAGAATCTGAAAATTTAGGATCTACCTTTCTCAAACTGTCCCAAATATGTTCTCATACATCCTTTTATACCTGTGCAGTAAATACAAGCAGTTGGTGTTAGTTTCTCCTTTCATATATGAAAGGACTGTGCAAATGAGTTTTGAAAATTACATTCTCAACAGTTACCTCTGTAGGCTGAAAATCACATGTATACCCAGCAGAAGTTCAGGTTTGAAATGTGAATGTCCTGGTCACATCAGCAGTGGACCCAGGAATTTCATGCAGCCGTCCCTGTATTCATCAAATATTTCTGAATGCCTAGTATATGCCAAACAGATACTGGGAGAAGGGGAATGAACAAAGCACAGCACTGTTTTCATAGACCACTTTCTATTGGGGAGAGAGGTAATAAGTTTTTAAAAAAATTAGGTGGTAAGTGCTACTGAGAAAAAAATATTGCAGGGTAAGGAAATAATACAAAGTGGCCAAGAGTTATACTTGAGATACAATGGTCAAGGTAGAATTTTCTGGTATTTAGGGAGGCACATAAATAAATTGGGGTGAGGGTGGGGAGAGCTAAGACCATTCCATGTTCTTGAAGAAATAGCAGTAAAAGTCCCCAAAACATGCTCATTTATGTTCAAGAAACATAAGTTCCTTGCAGCTGATGTTGAGGGAGAACAGTGAGAGATGATATCAGAAAGGTAGTAGGACCTGGTTCCTCTGATCAAAAGGGCCACTGTAAACTTTAGGTTAAGGTGCGGCCACAAATTTAAATAAGGCAGTCACCAAGATTGTCTATTTTTCTCCCATCATTTTCTCCAGCTCGGGTGCATGAGTTTTCCCAAGCATTTATCATGGCCACAGAAAACAGACTATTGAGGTTAAATGCAAGAAGTGAAATCTGATACTGGGTAAGGATGAAAATAAGGACATAAGAGAGGTGGTAGACAGTGAAAAATTATTAAGCTCAGTGGAGCAGAAGGGCTGGTAGGATTGAAGAACTATTGGATTTGTTGTTAATTAATATACATCAGATATGGAAATATAGGAAGTGGTTGTTGAAGAGCAGGATGCTTAACACTAAATTTGGAAGAGGGTAACATTATTAGTAATAGCACCTTCTAGGATATGATTGAGGAACACCTGGATTTATAAGCAGGTTTGGTGGTTTGATTTAAGGATCCTATCTTAGTCCTTTCAGATTGCCATAACAAAATACCATAAGCTGGGTAGCTTATAAACAACAGAAATTTATTTCTCATAATTCTGGAAGCTGAGAAAGATGGTGCCTTCTTGCTGTGTCTTCACATGGTGGAAGGGACAAGCTAACTCTCTGGATCCTCTTTTATAAGAGTAATAATCCTTTTTTCCATGTTACAAAGAAGTGGTGCTTTTAGCTCCTAAATTCCTCAGGGAGTAATGGTGCTCCAATAGTGATTAATTAGACAGCATAATAAAAATAATAACAATAGTTTGTATGTGTCAGGCATTAAGCACTAGGTTAAAAACTTAATATCCATTACCTGTTTTATTTTACAGTAGCCAAAGGAGGTAGAGAGTTATGTCACTTCCCATGGCACAGATGGAGAAACCGGGGTTAGGGATATGAAGTCATTTGCCCTATTCATATAACTATTCAGGGGCAGAACTTGGATATGAAATCCAAAATATTTGACTCCAAACCTTGTGCTGTTAACTGCTAAACTCTTTAAGTTCTTTACCACTAAACTCTTCATAAAATAAGGTAAAATAACCAAGAATGCAAAAGAATCGTGAAGCAAGAATCAGCATCTTTATGAAGCAATGATTTGCACTTCCTTTGCAGTGAATCAGAATCAAGACAAACCATCAAGGAGATAAAAAGGTTCCTAGGAAATTCCCAGGCAATATGATAACTCTCCAAAATATAGCGCTAGGTATTCTAAAAAATCAAAATGAACATTCTAATAGGATTATCTTATTAGGCAATTTTGCTTGGCAATGTAGGCGTGGCTCTCATTTCTCCGCAGATATCAGGAATATGTATTCCATCATCAACAGCGATGCAGGATACATGGCAAAAAGATTTGGATGATTCATTAAATGTGAAGCTTTGGCGGCACATATGGGGAAGTGTTTATAAAGCAGTTTGGGAAACGAGACTGCAACAAATTCAGGTTAATATTCTTCCCAGAACCTGCTGGTCCCCATCCAGGTAGGTTTATAGACAGATGCTTCATTTTGGAAACGCTGAAAATGCAGAGCTGGTATTCTTTGTTACATCAGTTAGGACCTGATCTCTACTTAAAGCAGTAAGTCCATTTTTTTTTAATCAATGCTAGGTTTTTGGGTGCATAATTCTAGGACATAGCACATTATCAACAAAACAATAATACAGACTTTATTTTGAGCTCTGCAATCAGTATTTTCAACAGGGATGAGCAATGCTTACGCTCAAGCCAATAAGAAAACTGCCAGTCAGGACTGGAGGGGTATTAGGTGGAGTTTAAATTGTTTTTATAACACAGAATTTGGACTCCTCACTGGTTCTTGACTAATAGCCTTTGCCAAAGAATCAACTTTACTTCATGTTTTGCCTCCAAATTTTACCTCATGTTATGCGAGAGATTGTTATTATTTTAATTATGCAAGCTACCTTGAGTTTGCCAGGGGCCCCTTGTCAGCCTCTTTATACAAGAACTAGCTGAATGTTGGTCAAATTTTAGTGGGAGAAAAAAGAGAAAAGCATTGCTGTCTCTTTAGGTCATTGGGGTAAAGAGAATTTGGGGACAATGAGGAATCACTGGGCCTAAAACCAGCAGATGAACCGGTTTTGCTGAGCGTTCAACCTTGTTAACTAACTAACGACTCTTTGTTTGCCCTCTGACAGGCCACAAGAGCGAGCTCCAGCAAAATCTGAGGAATGTCAGGTGATGCCTCCATCAGTCAGCAAGCGGCAGGAGTGCCGGTGACCAGCCGCCTAGGCCACCCCACCCGCTTTGGCACCAGTGAAAACTCTGCTCACAAAGCACTTGGAAGGGAGAGATGTTTCTTCTGGCCGCCCAAGGTGGCTGCCATGGAAGTAGAGGGTAATTCTGGGGAAACCATTTGCCCCACTGCCCTTGCAGAGTTGGAGGCTGCTCTGGCTCTGGTCTCATAGGTTTGTGGTCAGAAACCACTGTCATTGCTGTCAAGGAAGCTCTGCATGAGCACAGGGCCGCATGTCTGTCATTACTCTGTAATGTGTCGTCAACTCCCTGGGAGGGAATCTGGGCCCTGTGTGTAACACACAGTCATGGACCATGACAAAGAGATGGATCAGGTGGCGAAGGAGGCACCCAGGGAATGGCGTGCTGGAAAAGGAACTTTAAAACAACTACCACTACAACCCAGTGATCAAGTTCTTAGCTTGGGCCAAGCTTTGTGCTAAGTGCTTTGTATGGATTATTTACCTGAAGCCTCACTACAGCCCTATGAGGCAGGTCTTATCGGCCCCATCTGACAGCCCCACCGTCCGTGATGAAGTCAGCAAGCTTTCGTAAAACAGCGTGACTGAAATCTGGCCATGACATTGCTCCTCCACTGACCAAAGGTCTATTCACTGGAGTCCCCAACAGACATTTCAGGATTTCCAGAAGCACAGTCCCTGTGCGCGCCAGCTGGCCCCAGAGGCAGCCAACATTCTTTGGGTTGCACACCCCGTGATGGGAAGCTGGAGTCCAGCCCTCTGCACAGCTGGCTTACAAGCAAACCTCTCTTTTCCCCCTGGAACTCCTTCTGTCTGCAGGTTTATGATGCTCAGGCCTTTCGTTAAATCTGGCTGGACTTTAAATGAGAATCATACTTTGCATTTCTACCAAGCCTGTTATCTGAAAGTCTTAGCGGACTTTACAGATTATGTCAACAAACCACCCTCTCTCCCTGTCTAGGTATTTCAACCACTTTAGAAATCAATAATCAGCTAATTTAGTCATTTGTCTGAGCATTTTAATAATCACTTAATTAATTGACAAATAAAGCGTTAACAGCCTTTACTAGGTGGTAGGTGGCAGAGCCATTCATTTCTAGACATCAGGCAAGCTTTAGTACAAGCTTTAGCAGAGCAGTGTTCCCTCTGTTTATCACATCCAAATCTGTGGCTCTAACGTGGTGCTATCCAAGCCATAGCTGCCTTTCATGCTGATTAAATAACTTCCACTGGGAGCAAGGAAGAGAGCAACAGCTGTAACCTAATGCCTGCAACATGAAAAGTTCCATCCCATTATTGGCTTTGCATAAAAATGAATGTATCAGTCTCATTTTACGTTCACGTGGGTCAAGGATTTCTACATGAAAATTTGGTCGTTGTATTGACCCCCAGAGTATTAGGAAACAGACCCTGAAGGTGAACTGCCTGGCTTTAAAAGTCAGCTCTACCATTTTCCATCTTTATGTGTTAGGCAACTGACTCCATCTCTCTGCCTCAGTTTCATCATCCGTAAAATGGGGGTAATAAAACAGTTCCTACCTCATGGTTTGTTGGTGAGTATCAAATGAGCTAATGTATTACAATTGCTTAGAACAGTACCTAGTATATAGCAAGCTTTATGTAAGTATTGGCTACTACTATAATATGAATATTAATGTCATAAATCTGCACATTAAATGAACCATACTGTAGCTTCAGTACTGTTTGTTCTCTTTCCACATGATTCCAAGAAAATGTTTTATTTACATGTGGATGTTCTCATTTACAACTGCACCAGGGAGAAAATCACCCACCCAAGCAAACAAGTGCACATTCTAATGTTAACCATGTAGATTATCTTCTCAAAATCAAGATGTGAATTTACCTTCTGAAGAAAATTTTGTGATTAGCTATATTTTAATATCCAATTTAAATGATTTGCTAATCTTCATTAGAATTTGCCTCTTTCTTATACATTTCTTGGTAAATCTCTCTCCACAGTTTGCCATGTAGCTTTCTCCTATTAAAATACCCTTTCGGTTTTTTCAGACATCTCTTCCTTATATTTTAACAGTTTGTGTTAAACCAAAATTTCGTTTTCTCTGCTCCTCTTCTCAAAACTCACCATTTCTATTTCCATGAACATTGCATTTTCTCTGGATTCAACATAGCTTCATATTCAATAATCTTTCTCCCCTTTAAACATCAATTCCTATATCTGGCCTCACAACCCAATTTCCTTTCTCTTTTCTCCTTCATATTATCTGGCTCCTCTCCACTAGATTTCAGTCCTACTTTGTTTCTACACCAAGAACTTTCTCCCTTGAGAACTTTGACACAAATCCCTAAAACTTTAATTTCTATTAGTGATCATTCCACACATCCTTCAACCCCATCAGCCCCTGGGGGGGAAAATGCCTTCATGTTGGCTACTCTTGGATATATAACACTCGGAGACCGTCACAGGGAAAATCACTATTTTAAGGACAATTCAACCAATAGCATAGCTACTCTACCATCCTAAATACAGCACTGGGAATACTCCCATTTGGGTCATATAAATCCCAATCTTTAATGAGGAGTTTCCTTATTCATTTCAAATAGACACAGAAAAGTACAGTAAATTCCTCAGAATGAAATGTGACTGACAGATAAATTGTACCCAAGAGGATGAACAAAAACTCCCTGGTCTCCACATATTACGGCCAACCCATACAGCATTTTCTGAACAGTTCTAGAGCCACTGATGGGTCAGCACAGTTAGCAGAGCAGGCTGCCAGAGAGCCAGATGTTGCTGTTGGAAACACATCAGCAACACCTCCTGCACACAGCCCTGGATCTACAGAGGAGAGACTAGACGCCAAATAAACTTTGATCCTTTTATTACAGTCACTCCAATGACAATTGCTGGAAAATATTGTCACGTTGGGCATTTTTTCTTCTTGAAGAACCTGCATTAGACAATGGAGATTAGAAATAATCAGATAGTATTTTGTTGATAAAAGGAGAAAGAAACTGAGGTAGAGAGAAACCAACTTTCCCCATGCAAGGAATATGCTTTCTGTTCCCTCCCAGAATGAAACACGCCATTTCCACACTTGAGCTCAGTGACGAGGCGGAGCCAGTGCAGCTCCAGCCTCCACCGGGAACATTTTCCTTGGCATCGGTCTGCACTTTTTGGATTGAACACTGTTCCTTCTGAACTGACAAAGAACTTAGGTAATGTCTTTTTTGTAAGAACTTTAAAAATATATTGGCAATGAAGCTAATCACACTTCGAAAGTTCCCTTTTTCTAGTAATCACAAAACAATCAGCACTATAAACAACCAGAAAGAACATTTTTGTGTTAAGCAAAGGTTTACTGTAACCACCATTAAGGTGCATCCATCTGTTGAAACCATTTGTTGGTACTTGGAAATACAAACTAGCACTTTAGAACATTCACTGAAGAAAGATGATGTGTCTGACTCATACTGCAAAGAGATTTGTCTCAAAGAGGGGCTGTGCTGTAAAGCTGGGTACTGGGCAGTGCGAACAGCAGTGGACTTCCCTAGGGATGGCAGGGGTCTCTCTCCACCTCTCTCACTTGCCACCACATCAGGTCTCTTGTCACTGGATAATAAACCTCTGTAGACTGTTGGAAATGTCACTGAAGAGGAACATTCCCTTAAGCACTGTCCCTGTCACCCTCATGGTGGTCATCACCATTGTTGCTGCCCGGAGCACCCTCGCTACAGCTGTGTCCCACCACCCTCGCTGCTGGTGTGCAGGCCTCCTCCCGACTACGCCCGCCCGCGCAGCCTCCTCGCCTCCGGCCACCATCGCCGCCGCAGCTACCACCGTCCTCTCTGCCACCACCACCACCAAATATTTTGGGGGACTTTTTTCTGTTTTTCATTTTATTCTGTAGGCGTGTACTGTGTTTCTAAGCCAGCTCCGATTCCATTTTTTAAAACACTCTATCCCAGCCAGAAATGACCACAACCGTCTTAGCCGCTTTGTGTTGATGTTACTATATTGCAAGCTCTTGGGTATTTTTTCTTCACTTACTTTTTTCTCTCGTCATCCCTTCAGAACATAATAGCTTCCTGTCCTGCCCATAATGGCACACTACAGGAAGGTGATGAAGAGTAAGTGAATAAAATAGAAAAAAAAATGCCCTACATTTCACTTCCATTCTTCATTCCTATGAGAAAGCCTACAAGTAATCCCACAGTGGGACAGACACTGAGCAGTGGGGGGACATCGGGTATACGACTACACAAATACAGGAACATAAGCCATCAAATGGTCAAGACTCGGTTGTATTTTTTTATAACTTGTGGATCTTTACCCCCATTATTTAATTCTATGGATTTCTAGCTAAAAAAATAATATTCTGAAAAATTAAATCTACCGTCCAATTAAAAAAAAAAGCACTGCTAATGAATGGATGAGTCGGAGTGCAGATTAATAGCAACACACTCTCGACTCAGGCTTCAGTCACTTGTCCTCGCACAGACCTCCTTGGGGGAAGGACCAGAATGGAATTACAGTAGCTTGCGATTCTCATATAGCATGTACCAGAAGGCTCTGAGATATGTTAAGAAGTTAATTAGGGAAGTTATGGAGTTGCTTTATCCCAGGGAGGCTCTGGCTTTATTAATTAATTAATCATCTATCTTGTGTTTCATTCGCTTTCATAAAACCTCTTCTCTGCATGCAATTTACATGGAAAGGGAAAGAATTTGATGACCTCTGAAGCCCCTTGATACCTTGCTGCAACTCTTAAGATTCTCTATCATTTGTAGAAAGGATCTGTTTGTGCAAATACCGTGAAACATGAATTATGATTCTAGCTGCAGAAAAGAAACATTCCTGAAAGTACTTTATCTCAGCCATGGCCTCAAGGCTGCCCTTGCAAAGTTTGTAAAATCTAATGGGATTATGGGGGCAAGATGGAAAGAGACTGTCAGAATCTCTCACATGAGATAATAGCAATAATACTAAAAATGCCTTTGTCTTGTTGCAACAACTGTCATCAGAGAGACTCACATTTTTCTCAGGGCAGCAGCATCTTTACAGCTATGAATCACTCCAGAGAGCAGAAGCAGAAGGCAGAGGGGAAGGTTTATATGTTTCAGCCTGAAGAGCTTAATCACCAAAGACGTATAGCTTGATGGTCGCCTGGTTTCAGGGATTAAGAAGGAGGTTATTTGTTCCACTGCCAACTCTTTCCTAATAAACTTCTCCAACTGGGGTTCATCTAATAATTATCTGTTCAAACTGTTAAGATTAATTTCGTAGCCTATGCAATCAGAAAAGTCTTGTAATGTGATTCTTGGTTAATGTTGTGCCAGAAACATCAGGGTCTAATGAATGGAGTCCTGGCCTAAAAGCCAAGCTGAACTGATTCTTTTGCCAAGTGCATCCCTGACTGACTCAATCACTACTTTTGATGAAATGGGCTCGGCGGTGAGTTCCTTAGATCCTCCAATAAGTAATTAAACTGCTCTGGCCTGAAATTCCTTATCTCTACAATGAAAGGATTTCTTATGTTGTCCTGAAGCTATACTCTCCCCATGGACTAATCCCTCCCTGGTTGGGAAGGAAGAGGCCTGTGAGTCTTTTCCATGCCACATTATAGTAAAGCCATCATTAGCCTTTCATTTATTTAACAAGCGTTTACTGAGTTTCCAAAATGTGCCTGGCATTGTGCTAAGTACCAGATACACAATGGTGGCTGCTATGGTCTGAATGTCCCCTCCAAAACTCATGTTGATATTTAATCACTATTGTGATAGTAATAAGAGGTGGGACACTTAAGAGGTTTTGCCCTCAGGAGTGGATTAATGTCATTATTGTGGGAGGGGGTGTGTTATTGTGAGAGTAAGTTGTTATAAAAGTGAGTTTGGCCCTCTCTTGCTTACTCTCTCTCACCTGCTCTTGCACTTCCAACTTCTGCTCTGCAATGCCAATGCCATGCTCTTGGACTTCCTAGCCTCCAGAGCTGTGAGCCAAATCAACTTCTTTTCTTTATAAATTACCCAGTCTGTGTTATTCTGTTACAACAACACAAAAAAGACTAAGAAATCTGATCAACCATCAAGCACAGACATATATACTTGCCTTGTAGAACCTGTACCCTAGTGTGGGAGCCACACATTAATAAAGTAGCCACACAAATAAATGTATAGTTACAACTTTGATACGTCAAAGAAGATAAACAGCATGATGCCAAGTGGGATTAGAGTACTCCTCCCCTGTCACATATTCTCAGGCCAAATGCGATAGCAGGGCTGGCTGGAATGGAAGAGAATGGGATAGAGGGAAAGGAATAGGACAAAGAGTTTGTCATGGCTCATGGAGGTTCTATGGCTCTCAAGCCACCTTTGTTGGTTATACAGAGGTGAAAAATGTAAGCTTCAGCATCTCATGAACTGCTAAACCCATGTTCAGGAATACTGTGGTGTGACGTGTAGTCTAGTTATCAGACCCTCTGGAAAAAAGTGGCCACTGTGTCATCATGCCCCAGAGGGCATAACATAGTCATAAAAAGTTGTCTCTCTGTGAATCTAATATGACACTAGATAGGAATAAAGCCCTGGAACTCAGAAACAATGGCCATCAGTGTTCCAGCTGTGGCTGTTTGTCCTATTTTCTATGTGATATGTGGTTTTTCTTTGTAGTTCCACACTTTCTGAAGATGATAAAACAGATAATTTTTGTACAAAAATATGGTTTTCTACTTTATCAATAACCTACAACTGATAATATATACAAAAAAATAGCCATTGAACCGAAATGCAGAAACCAGAGTCTATTAAACCAGGAATCTGTTTGTTCCTCTTTTGACAGGCAGGTGTGGACACGCCTGTGGACATTGGCGTTGACTCCCAGTCACGTATATCACTGACGTGGATTTTCCCGAGTTTCGCGAAAGTGTTATCTGGTTCATAATCACAGATGTGCTATTTTTAATGAACTCTACACACTTGTTTCCTTGTTCTCTCTTCTGCCACCCGCTCCCCAAATGACCAATGACTTGTCCATCAACCCATATAGGGAGAAATGTAAAAAGAGAACACTGAGTGCTTTTTCTGCCCTCACTTCTGAGCATCTGGAGCAATGCCACATTGGGAGGAAAAAGTGATCCTCGCTGCATTGCCTCCAACTCGCATCTCTTTGTTCTTTCCCCATTGAACATCTGGTTTGCTTCCCTTCCCTTCCCACTCCCTCCACTCATGCTTTAGTCCATCTCTTCTTGGCACGATTTCTAGCTGTAACTGTCAAATCTAGCTGTGCTCAACTTACTGGAAGCTGACCCTGCTTCCATGGTGCCTGCCTGCAGCTCCTCATCCCTTACCACGCCCCTGCCTGCCCTCTCCCTCCAGCCCACGTTCCCAACCTTTACTCAGTGCCAAGACTCTCAATCTATAGAAAGTCAACTTTCTTTACACTTTTTAGAGATTAGAAAGATGTTTCTACTCTCTCGTCTCATAATTTTTCTGCCTTTTAAAAAAGTTGTATTGTTTAATGGAAGAAAGATATTAAAAATTAAAATAATTAGTGTCTGATAATTGTGTCTATGTTGTACTGCATAGACACAAAAGATACGAAACAGGAATGTAAAAATAACCCAGAATCATACACACAGGATAAAGCAAGGTTTAACATATCGGTGACCATTATTCAGACTTCTCTCTCTCTCTCTCTGAATAAATGCTCACCTGATTTGTGATAATGATCTTACTTGTATGGGAGCATGCAGAACAGGATGGGTGGCAATCTACATGCTTCACCATCTACATGCCAGTAAATCGAAATCTAAAGCTCCCTGATAATGGCTGCATAGACTTGTGTGTGTGTATGTGTGTGTTTAATTATCGAGGGACATTTGGATTATCTGGGATACTTCAATGTAGCTATCCAGGAAATTATGAAAGGTGGGGCTACTGGTTGGTGAATCATTTGGAGTTCCCTTTTCTTCAGTAACCCCTCTCTATGCTAACACTTTCAAAATAATGGCCCGACAAAGATATCCATGTCTTAATTCCCAGACCTGTCAATATGTTACCTTCCATGGCAAAAGGGCCTTTGTAGACATGCAGTGAGGTAGTACATTTCTGTTCTCTTAAGCCACTAAGCTTCTGGTAATTTGTTGACAGCAGCAGTAGGAAACTAACATAGCCTGTCCTCAATTTCCTCCCTAGTACTCTCCTATGAGATTGAGTAAAACCACCATCTCCCTTTTGGGGACTCTTGTGCAAATGTAGAGAATTTGATCATGAGGCTAAGTTTTCTCTCACAAATAATCTCTTGGGGTTCTACAGATGATTCATCTAAGAGTAATCTTAACTTTGGGAAAATATTCTTTCTTGGAAGGATGTGAGGAAATAGAGAGGACCAGCTTCTCCAGAACAATTGAAATTACCGGGTCCACCTACCACAGATGTACCTACCCAGTTACACTCCTATGTAGCTGGTGTCAATGGAGGTTCAGGGATGCTGACTCTTGCCTTATCCATGGACAGGAGAAAAAATGGACCCAGAGACTATGTCTGAACATTACAGTTCTCTTCAAAATCTTGGTACACATCAGAAACTTTTCAGTGTTGTGCTGCATGGGCCCAAATATCTTTTCCAATAAGGCAACGTAAGAGTCCAAGGTTAAGACAGTCTAAAGAGTAAAAGGAATTACTAATACCAGAGAGAGAACTGGAGTGTATAAACTACAGCTGTTTGGCTATATAATCTGTTCCCTAAATTTAAGAAGATAAGGCCAAACTAACACTCACGTGTGAAGAGAACTGCTGTTTATGGCACAGATGAGGATCACAATGAACCATTGTATTATACCAGCTTCAGGGTTCTTTGGTTGCAAGCAACTGACACAAATGCTGGCTAACTTAAGAAAAAGAGATTTTATTGCAAGAAATGAAATAACTTTTGAAAGCTATAGGGGCCTGAAGATTGAGGATTGGAAAGGTCAGCAACCAGGGCACCTCCAGAGACCTAAGTGGCAGGAACTAGCAGGGAGAATCATGAGTACATTGTCCGTGAGAGAAAAAAGCTACAAGATTTAAAGTCCTTTAGGACAGTCATGTGACCAGCCCCTAGAAATTTGGGGAGGGGAGACTGATTGACAGTGTCCAAAATATCACTCCCCAAAGACAGAAATTATTGAATAATGATGATAACAATAGCAAATGGTTCTACAGCATTTCACTAGGACCAGGCACCATCTCAAGCACTTGATAAACATGAGACATTAGCTCATTCAATGCTCATGACAACCCTGGGAGGCTGGTTCTGTTATGGGCACCACTTTATCTAGGAGGAAACTGAGATACTGGGAAGCGGGGTACTTTGGCCAAGGTCACAGCCATGCTAGGATCTCAACATAGGCAGTGCAATTCCAGAGACGAATACTTAACTGTTGTACCATGAGGCCTTTCTGTGAATTTTTCAAGAGAAATCCGGGGTACTGATATGAGAAGAATGTGGCATGGCTATAAGTGGCCATTAGTGGGGGTCAAACTACCGTTAGCAATTATCGGACATTAATTTCCCGTGTGATAAAGTAAAACATAAGAAATTAAACATGGAAAGATGGAGCTCCCACCCTTGCACAGATAACACTATTATAACATAAAGCAATATACTGAGATACAAACTCCATGAGGACAAGGAATTTGACGTCTTATTCAACACTATATCGTGAACACCCAGAACATGGTCTAGGATTTGGTATATAATGGGCACTCAGTAAATATTTGCTGAATAAATGAATACAACAAATACACTTAAAAACAGGCCGAGCGCGGTGGCTCACACCTGTAATCCTAGCACTCTGGGAGGCCGAGGCGGGTGGATTGTTTGAGCTCAGGAGTTCGAGACAGCCTGAGCAAGAGCGAGACCCCGTCTCTACTAAAAATACAAAGAAATTAATTGGACAACTAAAAATATATAGAAAAAATTAGCCGGGCATGGTGGTGCATGCCTGTAGTCCCAGCTACTCAGGAGGCTGAGGCAGGAGGATCACTTGAGCCCAGGAGTTTGAGGTTGCTGTGAGCTAGGATGATGCCACGGCACTCTAGCCCAGGCAACATAGTGAGACTCTGTCTCAAAAAAAAAAAAAAAAAATACACTTAAAAATAGATTTAAATAACTTTTACAAACAGATTCAAATACAACAATCACAGGGTGTATCTTTGGGAGAGGTGCTGAGTCAAGATGTGAGGAGACAAGTAAAATCACGGGAAGCTTCCTGGAGTAAGAGGCATTTGTTGATGTTAGTTTGTAATAACTACCAGTAGGCAGGAATTTTTCACTTCCATAAAGTGAGAAATACAGCAGTATTCACTATTAGTTTATTTGGAGGGCTTTTCTATCAAAAGAGTACTAATTAAAGAGATTAATATTTTAATAATATTCTAAGGTGAACTGGAAAGGATTTGAAAATAAATGTTATTGATGGTGTTTTGAATGTGGTTATAGAGCCTAAAGAGATTTGAAAATGGAGTGTTTCAATGCAGGAAGAGGATGATAAAAGAGACGATGATATGGAGGATAATAGGTACATTTTAAGATCCAAATGTTTTTTGGCAGTGAAATAGATTAGGGAATGAGGAAGAGGACTACAATTTTTCTCTTTATAAAATTGGAACATTTTCAATGGGCTGAAAAATCTAAGACTCTACCAAAAAAACCTCCTCTAAAAATCGTGTCCCTCTGTTTTTGGGGGGTGCGAGGCTAACATTTACCCATCGTGCATGTCAGAGATAGTTGGCCAATAGCAGTCATCCAAGGCTGGCGTCTCTCCCAGGTGGTGGGTGCCCAGATAGCATCAATTGGCAAGTACGTTTTAAGAAAGCTCCCTGGTCGGTGCTCAACATAAAGAAGGGGTAAGGGTGAAACTGTAATGGAGACGCTTTTTATGAAGAAGATACTAATTTATGGATAGGAAACAAAGGGTTGAAATGAACAGATGCTTTTTTGGATGACAGTTATCTTCAAGGACAAGTACTAAGAGTCATTTCTTGTATTATTTTCATAGATTACTGAAGACAGGAATTCCCTAGCATCATCTCTAAAATTATGAACCCCATCTAAATTTCATAAGTAGGTAGTAGCCAGATGAATGAGTTAAAACCTTAGTTTTAACCTCCCTTAGGAGGTCTTAGGAATGTTGATGAGTGAAGAGTCAAACAAGATATACTCTCTATCAATTGCAACTCAGGAAAGGGAACTGAGACCACTGTGGAAATATTCCAAGAACACATGCTGGAGAACAGACTAGAGGTCAGCCAGGTACTCTACAAAATCAGAAATGGGAGAGAGAAGGTAGCCAATCCATGATGGCCAAAGCGCTGAGGATGGGTAAATCCAAAACAGCAGAAGCTGAGAGAAAACATGGTCAAAATCTACAAGGTTGCCTATGGAACTGATGAAATGGGATTGTTTACTACAAAATTACTAAAAGAGGAAGACACTTTGGCAGATAGGAGATAAATATAAAACCAATTTTTAAAAGTTTTCTTTCTACAGCTTTAACAAGTGTGTGAAATTCACACTATCAAAGGGTCACTTGAGGACGAGGACTGGTCTTATTCATGGCTGTGTTCTCATTTCCCACTCTGGAACCTAGAAGTATTAGATGCTTATTAAATGCTTCTTAGATGAATAAATCAATAAATGTGTAAAGTACAGAACTATGAGTTTTCATAATTTTGAGTTTCAAGTTTCTTTAAAACTATCAGTGAGAGAGAGAAAGAATGAGAGAGATTTCACAGATAATAGGGTAAGTCACTTGAAGATGGTACCAAAAAATATATCTATATGGTCTCCTATTATTGTGACCTCGTGCCCCCAATAAAATTTGCCTTTTATATCTTCAGCCTGTAACCTATTCTACTGTAGCCTCTAACTTATAAAATAACTGCTAAGAAATGTGATCCACTAAACCAGTGTTAGTGGCCATTACAGTGTCCTTGGATAGAGACTGGACGCTCCCCACCTCCCCAGCGTTTTCCTGAGAGACCATCTGGCCCACAAAGCCTGAGATACTAACTATCTGACCGTTTCCAGAAAAAGTTTGCCAAGCCCTTTTGCCATTACTCAACTGTGCCATTGCAGCGTGCAAGCGCATACACAGTCAACGCGAAAGCAGCCAGGCGTGGCCGCGTCCGACCTGCGGGACAGAGTGCGGGTTCCGACGGCGACGGCGAGGACGGCACCTCGCTCTGCCCGAGGGCTGCGCGGCGCAGGGACACGTGCCGGACGGGGAGGCGCGCAGGCGCCAGCGGAGCGGAGGGCCGCAGGGGGCGCGCTCGGGCGGAGCCACGGCAGGAAGGCGCGCGAGAGGGCGCTGTGCGCGCGAGCGACTTCAGGTCACGCGAAGCGGCTGCCGCGTCTGGCGCGCGCGGAGAGCGGCAGCGATCGAGGCTGCGAGGCCGCGCTCCCGTCAGCCCGGGCGCGGCTCCTCCGCCCGCAGCCGCCGGCGTGTCCGCACGGGGCCGGCCGGCGGCAGAGGCCCGTGAACGCTGGTTACTGTGGAGGAAAGACAGGGGCATCTAGTCGCGAAGTAACTCTAAGTGATGTTAGGGCAAGAGAAAGAGAAAGCTAAGGGTGGCAAGTCACAGAAGTACTAGGACACTGCCACTCACGAGCTGTGACCGCGGTGATTTCTGGGCCTCCCTGGGTCTCGGGCGTCGCGCTGGCACGCAGGGCGCCCACTCGCCGGCAGCCGTGGCAGAGTGTGTGTTGCTGCTGCGTCTGGCAGCGTCTGTGTTTGATACTGTGTCTATGCTGGCAAGGAAAACCGAAACAGGCCGAGCCCGTGATGGAGAAAGCAGCGCGCTGGGATTCTGCTCCGGTTTCGGCGGGATTGTTTGTTCAGGCCTCAGGGCCAGGGCCGGGCCTCCTGCGGGACCCTGAGAATCACCGGCCCACGGGGACCAAAAGGCAGGCGGAAACCTGAGCAGCCAGGAGGGAGGCCGAGCCGCCTTTGTGGAGAAAACATTTGTCCCCCTTAAAGAAATAGGATGTTTGAAAAGAAAACATGCAACATCGGAGACACAGACTCCAGCACATGCATTTCGGCTCCGGCTCCCTCCAGATGGGCTCAAGAATCAAGCCAGCTACATGATGTAGCCTGTGCCAAGAACAAAATTCACTAGAGAGAATGCTGTGTTCCTGCACAAAATAATTTTTATGTTATAATAAACTAGAGTTGTTTCCAATTTCCATTTTCCAGAAAGCAGACAACCACTCTAATTCCTTAAGTTTACGATGCAAATAAAAATATCTTAATATCCATAATTAATTTGTGGTTCTGGGCATTGTTTATCAGGCACAAAAGAGTGTCCTGGAGTTTTCCCAAGCTTTAGAAATGCAGAAGAAAATGAGTTAAACTGGTCTCGACCTGAATTGGGGAAAGTGTCTTGGCAAGGAAATTACCGACATCCAAACTTAACTCCATAGGCCTTGCGCCATGGGCAGCCTGGCATAGCACAGCCCCTAAGAGGAGACACACAACACTGTGGGCAAAGCCAAATCCCAAACGCACGGTTAATGAGGCCCCAAGACCTCCTGGGCATCTGGTCTACCCTTCTGGGAAGTTTTTCCCGCAGCTTGCTCAAGAATTTCCGATAACTATGTTTTTGTCCCTCATTGACATTCAAGACATTTAACCAACTAACCAGTTTCCTGTGTAAAATATATTGATAATTCTTGATTTGCAGTTGGTTTTAATGGCCCTTCTTGAAAGTATTGGGAGATACTTTGTGTTCGTTTTGTTTTCGGACCGCAATCGACTGTGAGTCACTCAAACTCCAGAAAGCCAAGCTGCAGACAAGGGAGACTCCTCCATGTGCTGTACGTGTACAAAGCCATAAAACTTTTTTATATTTTAAAGGCCACGAGATATATAACTTCTCATTTGGTTTTTGTAATACTCACGTGAAATTAAGGGTTTGCTAGACCTCTGGCGTTCAAGTTATTTTTGCCCCATTCTTGGGCATCTCCTCTGTCTCTACTGTGGACAGCTCTGTCCAGTTACGTGTGTGACAGAAATTCCACAGCACTGAACAGGAGTCCCCAGTGCAATGTCCTAGAATAGAGCAACAGGAGGAGACATAAAAATGGTTTGTTTATACTATTTATAAGTTAAATCTGCTTGATAATAAATTGACTCTATGTATGCCAGGACATGTGCACAAATTCCTTTCGGAGGACGGTTATGACTGCAAAGCGTGAACGACTCTCTGGCTGACTGTCTACTCCAAATCCTTGCCCTTTCTTCATAAATTATCCTTCCGCAGTTTGGTCTCGTTAGAAAGGTGGTTCCCATTTGCGAGGCGGTACAGCGTCATGGCTACGCACACAGACTCTGGCCCTGGGCTGGCGCAGGCCTCGCTGGAATAGCTGCGTGCCCCTGGGCACGTCCTTGACCGCTCTGTGGCACAGTGACCTCGTTTGTAAGGAGGGCAGCGTTGCAACTACTTCATAGTTATTAAACCCCTAAAGAATTGCACGGTCCACAGGAAGTGTTCACTGAACGTGAGGTAAGGTTTGTTCTTCATCTTTTTCTGCTACCTTTTCCGTGAAATCCTACTTCTGCAAGTTTGTAAGAATTGACCTGTCAAACAAGCTTTATTATTATTAATCAGTTATTATGAACTAGAAATACTGTCTTCCCCTAGGCCAACACCTAAAGGCCGCCCCAGTGTTTTGTGATGATTAGGAAAGCAGCACCATTACCACCAGGCCACACTGCCATCACTGCCCTAGTACGGTAACCGAGGAGAGACTGTCACAGAACAACATCTGCCTTTGTAAATCTTCAGTATTCACATAGCGAGGTCACTGTGGTAAGTCTAGGTAAAAATAAAACACCAAAGTTTCCTGTGGGATCTACATTTTACAGTGCTCAACTCACACACACGCACACACACACAGACATACTACTCTGACACTATGAACACTTAGTTCAACAACTGAAATCATTAATCCTACATTCATTTTAATTAGACAGATACTCAATAAATATAAGAGAATCTTGTCCCAATGAGGGACAATAAATATAATCTAGTCAGTTCACAAACACAGGCAAACACAGGCTCTAACAGTGCTTGCAGCATTCTCCTCAAATTCCTCAGCATTTTCTAGAATTTTCCCTAAATATCAACAAGCTCAGTTCACAAATCAGTCCTTACTAGAGGTCACTGTCCTAGTTCACACATCACAGGTTAATTTACCCTATTAAAAGTTGATCTTCAGACACATATATAGAGGGTTAAAAACGAAACACAGCTTTCGGTTTTTTAGCATAAAATTCTAAAATACACACAAGATGGGACTATCCCTCCACGGACTGTGTTTTTCTGTCTCTGCATTACTCCCTCCAAGGAGCACCATCTGGCTCTGGGCGATTTCCTCACGTTTAAAATAGCACTAAAGCCATGTCTCCGTGCATGTGCCTCTTTGCGTCTCTCACTCAGTATTACCCCATTTCTCAGTCATGTTCTTTAGCGTGATCTGTTCATCCACCACGTTCCATTTTTAATGCCATCTTGGCCACTGTTACCCTCTTTCCCGAAACAATCGTAGTATAGAACCAGAGTTTTGTGGGGTTTTTTTTTCATGTTTAATTAAAATGTATTTCTTAAAGGAACAACTTATACCTTTAAAAAAACTGTGATTTAATTAATTTAGTTTTAAAAACTAAAATTAAATTTTTACTTATAGGACATCAATACTTATCTTTATTCCTCAGACTCAGTGGCCATAAGAGCTCCTGAGGATATTTTAGTATTCTTTAAAATTCATATTTAATTAAATGAGTAACACATGACAATATGTTTTAGAAATTTTTACCTTATACTTTTAAATGATTTATTAGTATTCCAAGGTATGGATGGACCGTAATTAGTTTAACTATTTTCCCATTGATGAACATTTAGTTCTTTCCACTTTTTAATCTGTGTACAGCAAGACCCTTATATATGCATCTCTTTTCAAATATGAAAGTTTCTTTGTAAGACAGGTCTAAGAGGTAGTGCTTGTGGTTTATGGTTTAAGGAGTATATGCATTTTCAATATTGTAGTGAGGAGTGCCTTTCTAAGATGGACTTTATTATATAAATATTAAAATTTTCTAAACGGAAAAGTATCATAAGGTAAAGAAAGTAAGCTTCTCTTCCTATTTAATAAGAATTTTATCAGGAATGGGTATTGAATTTTATTAGTTTTTTCACTGACCACCTGGGAAAAAGATTATTTCTTTTCCTTCACAATGATTATGATAAATTATATTAACAATATCCTATTTATTGGTGGCAGATTATAGTTAGATATTATTTGCCAGTATGTTATTTAGGATGTCTCTACAAATATTCGTTAAGCATCCAGTCTTTCATTTTCCTTTCTGTATACTTCTGTTCAGGTTTCGGTATCATTGCTATACTATCCTCCACTTAAAAAGAATCTAGAGCTCTCTGGGTTTTACAATAGTTTAGACAAGGTTGGAGCTGTACATCCCATAGTGCCTTCCTCCATTAAACAGTTTTGATCAGATGCTTTGGAGGAAGAGATTGCACTCTAAAAACATTTTGCATTTCTTCTTAGGTTAATTTTCACCATTAAATATTTCTACCTTTTATGGAGGTTGGTCCTGGTAACTTCAGCTTCTTGGACAATCATTTCTTTTAGGTTTTCAAATTTATTTACATAGAGTAAAAGAATTCTTTTTTTTTTTTCCTTTTATTTGAGCATATTATGGGGGTACAGATGTTTAGGTTACGTATGTTGCCCTTGGTCCCCCCCCCAACTCCGAGTTTCAAATATGTCCATCCTTCAGGTGGTGCGCATTGCACTCCTTGTGTATACAAATACCCGTCCCCTCCTCCCTCCTCCCCCCTCCCTCCTTCCCCCTCCCCCCTGCCCAACATCCAATAGATGTTATTCTTATATGTGCATTTATGTGTTGATTAGTTAATACCAATTTGATGGTGAGTACAAATGGATCCCGTTCTTCTGCTCTTGTGGTGCCCCACTTTGGATAATGGGCTTAAGTTTAATCCAGGAAAGTATAAGAGGTGCTAGATCACTGTCGTTTCTTATGATTGAGTAATATTCCATTGTAAACATATACCAAATTTTGATAATCCACTGATGGATTGACGGGCACTTGGGTTGTTTCCACATTCTTGCAATAGTGAATTGTGCGAGTAAAAGAATTCTTTAAATCTTAACATTATTTCTCTATTCTTTCCCCAATTTACTTTGTAATTTTATGTGTTCTTTCTTCCTTTTCTTCTTGAATGGATCTACTATTATCTGTCATATGTATTAGCTTATGTTTTATCTGCATTAATTTCTAATTTTGATTATTTTGAATTTTTGCCAAACTTCAGAAATTTAATGCTTTATTAATGCATTTGGAAACTTTCTCTTCACCATTAATTTAATTTTTTAACTCTATGAATTTTCCTTTGTGCACTATATTATGTGGAGTTTTCATTTTTGTTATTTTAAAGATATTGTGAAATTTTGTTCTTGATTTAATAAAACTCAAAATGGTTTAAGGCATAATTTTTACATTTACGAGTGGTGGGACTTTTGGCATTATACTATTTATTTTTGGTTTTATTCCATTGAGAAAAGAGAATGTATTTTAATATATTCTGTACAACTTCCACTATTTTAGAATGTATTGATCACCTTTTGAAGTCTAATATGCGGTAACATTTATAAATATTTCATGTGCATTGCCATAGAAGATGTATGTGTGTATCTGTATATACGAAAAAGAGAAACAGATCTATTATATTCATTGTTTAGTTCCTGAGCTATCCTTAATTACTTTTGCCTTCCTAATCTACTGAGAGTTTTGCATTAAAGCCTCCAGGTTTCAGTGGACGATATTGTGTGTTATTAATCTCTCCTTGACAGGAGGAGTGTTTCATTTTCATTTGGTACCTGGCCCTGAAAATAATGTAGCTGATCCTCATATCTTACAATGTATCTCACAAAAAATGGGCGCATTCCTCAGAGTGGAACTGCGAGTCCCCGGGTAAGCATATATTCAGCTCTAGCAGGTACTACCAAACCATTTTCAATACAGTTGTACCAATTTACAGTCACTCCTGGAATATATGAGAATTCCAGTTGCCAATTCTTTCCAACTCTGAATTTTCTGCCTTTTTAATTTTATTCATTATGATAAATTAATTTGCATTTACCTGATGACTAAGAAAGTTGAGTATCTTTTCATGTTTATTTGGAAATCCTCTCTGATAAAATGCCTGGTAAAGTCATTTTGCCCATTTGTCCATTGTGTTGCCTGTCTTCTGTTTCTTTCTTATTATTTATAAAGTTCGTAATATATTTTGGATATTATTCTTTTATATGTGTTTGTATGGAAGTACTTGCCTTTTTAAACTATGTGCATATATAATTTTAATAAAAATATGACCAAAAAATAAAAGATAAAAAGAGAGAAAAATATTTCAGGAATGGGCAAGACTTGGTATGAGCACTGAGTACCTTTAAGTAGAGACTATGGATATGTTTACAGAGCAGAATACTATATTTTATGCTCTAACAATTACTAATAAAAATAATATATGCAGTTTAAAGAGGCAAATACTTGGAGTATTTAGTCCTTTTCCTTTTAATAGAGTTACTGATATAGTTGTGTTATATCTATTATCTTAATAATTTCCTCTCATTTGACCCACCTGTTTCATGTTTCTTTAGTATTCTGTCTTGTATTCCTTGGATTAATTAAACATTTTTTATTTTTTCCCTTCTTCCATATGTTAACTTGTTAAGTATATATTATTTTACTATTCATTTATGTTACATTACCTATTATAACAGTCATCCTTGACTTACTACAGCCTAAAATATTTTTTTTTTACTTTTACAGTTTCCCTGGTATGACTAGAAAGGTGAAACACCTTAACTCCATGTTTCCTCTGCATTATTGTGACAGCATTTTCATGTTGCATGTTGTAAACCTCATAAAACATGAATATCAATATATTGTTTTGTATGGTCAATAAGCATTTAATACCATTTCTCTTATACACCTATTTACTCTTTCAATTGTTCTTCCTTTTTGTATTTTTTTGATTTCCCTCTGTCCGATTATTTTCCTTCTGTCTGAGGAACTTCCTATAACTTAGATCTTCTATAAACAACTTCTCTCAATTTTTTTCTGAGAATATCTTTGTATCATCGTCACTTGAAAGACATTTTTGCTGGGTATATAAACAACCTCTGAAAGTTATTTTCTTCCAATACGTAAGATGTTTTTTTGTTGTGTTCTGTTTTGTTGTGTTCTGGCTCCCATCATTTCTGTGGTAAAATCAGTTGTAAGTCTCACTATTGCTGCTTCTTACTCCTTACTCCTAGATGTTTCCTCTGAAAAAAGTTAATTGCTCCCCAACTGCTCACAGCCTGCCAAACCCTGATGCTTTACCACTCTTAGAATCTGACTCTAGCAAGCATTTTCTGGAAAAGGTAAGTCTCTGTCAAAAGGAATTATCATATCAGCTACTTAAGAAAATGTAATTTTTCCCATAGCATTGCAAGTGTTTCAGCTCCTTTGAAATTAATCTTTTTTTCACAGTTTGCACAGTTAA
Organism: Propithecus coquereli; assembly: GCF_000956105.1. Taxonomy (NCBI): domain Eukaryota; kingdom Metazoa; phylum Chordata; class Mammalia; order Primates; family Indriidae; genus Propithecus; species Propithecus coquereli. The sequence continues at coordinate 1,439,321 of NW_012147634.1, read as the reverse complement.
GGACTTACTTTTGCCTTGAATTTGAACAGTATTGTGGAATTGGTTAATGCTTATTTTATTTAGAACAAGGTAAGTGCTTTCATTTCCCAGTATTA
>NW_012147634.1:1312684-1438344 GCF_000956105.1 Propithecus coquereli | reverse complement strand
CATTTCCCTGATGATTAGAGATGTTGAGCATTTTTTCATATGTTTTTTGGCCATTATTCTGTCTTTTTTTGAAAAGTTTCTGTTCATGTCCTTTGCCCACTTTTTGATAGGGCTGTTTAATGTTTTTCTTGTTGATTTTCCTGAGTTCTAAGTACTTCTCATCTGTCTTAACTTTTCCCACATTCTGTCTTTTCCTAATGACTAATTTGAATTTTGCATTAGCTGAATTTAATCTCCTCTGGTCCACTTTTATAGTTATATTTTATATTCCTCCTCTGAATAGCCAACAATTATTACCTAAAAACTTAATAAAGGTGGTCTATTGTAGAGAATAGTTATATTATTTCTGCGTTTTTCTTTATATTCTACAACTTTCTCAATAGATTGATATAATTAATGTGTGTACAGTTTCCCTTACTTTCTTATGTTTCCTTGTAATTTACTAACCAGTAGAGACCTAGTCTCATGAGAGTCAATTTTTTCAAATCAGGGCATAAATATATACATTAAAATTCATAGTTTTGACAAGTGTATACACCCATGTAACCAACACCCCAGTTGAGATACAAAATATTTATTGTCCTGACTCTAGAAAGTTCCCCTGTGCCACTTGCCAGTCAATCCCTTCCTTACCAAAAGCAACCACTGTTCTGATTTCTATCTCCATACATTCATTTTTGCATGTTCTTGAACTTGATATGAATGGAATCATATTCTATGTACACTTTTGTGTTTAGCTTTTTTCACTCAAGATGTTTTGACAGTAATTAATATTGTATTTATCAGTAAATCATTCCTCTTTCCCACTGAAGAGTACTCTATTGTATGAGTCTATCACAGTGTGTTCAATTTCCTGCTGATGGACACTTGGGTTATTTTTGGAATTCAAATTACATTTTACAGCTCTTTTCTATTATTTTTTCCATCAGTGAGGGAGGGGTGAGATATGTAGAAATGTGTACTAAATTTTGGAATTTTTTTTTTAATCTTGTTATTTGCTTCAGAAAGGTTTATATGTTTTATTGTTTTCACCTTTTGATCATTTTATGGAAATTTAGTTTTCAAAAGTTATCAAATCTCTAACAAATTCCTTTACTCTGTCATCTTATCTGAATAATTAGGGTCATGTGAATCAAATATATCTTAAGTAAGCACTAAGGGCTTTAGCACTTGCAGCTTTTAAATGAAGTATAAAATGCTAGCTAAGAATAATTGAAACAAAAGTGCAGAATTAACTACATACAAGTATTATTTGGGCTATTTTGAGGTATAATTTAGATATAATAAAACTCATCAATTTGATTACACAGTTTGATGAATTTTGGTACTAAAATAGAGTACAGGCATGTTATTGTTAGGTAGATAGCAAGGGACCTCCAGCTCTCCTAGGGACAAAGTTGGGTGCCCACCTTGGCGCTGCCTCAAGTAATTGCCACCCACCTGGGGAAGAAGGACAAGGGCTGACTCCCCACCTTTGTGCTGCCCCACATTGATCCTGCCTTGAGCAAGTGCCACACCTGGAGGAAGGAGGAATGCAGGGAATTCTGGGGCAGACAGCCCAGGCACAATGGGGTCTGGAAAATGACCTAGAGCAGCCTAAGGCTAATCAGCATATAGTTAACCGTCCATCACAGTGGTTCAATGGCGACCTCTGAACTGCAAGAAGTGCCCAATCTAGACAATAAAAAACAGGACCCCAGACCATAACCAGAGCCTCTTGTTATAACAGGGGGCTCATTCATCATCTGTGGCAAATGTATCTTGCTCTTGCTCTATAAATCTCTCTTGCTCTTCCTCAATAAACTTTGTTTCATGCTGGCCTTGCTGTCAGTGTGTCTGGTCATTCTTCAGCCAAGAGCACACCAACAACTGAGAACAGACTGCCAACCTGACATAACTACCACCAAAATTAAGACATCAAATAGATCATCATCCTAAAATGTTTCTTTGTGCCCCTTTGCAGTCAACCCAATTCCCTGACCTCCAGCCCAAGGCATCCATTGATATGCCTTCTGTTGCTACAGTTCAGCTTTTTATAAAAATTCATATCAATGGAATCATGCAGAATGTTTGTTATGCTTTATTTAGCATAATGTTTTTTACAACTTTATTGTGGCATATTTTATATATCATAAAATTCACTCATTTCAGCATACAATTCAATGATTTTTAATAAGTATACTGAGTTGTGTAACCATCTCGTAATTAAGTTGTAGAATGTTTTTATCACCTCAGTAAGATCCTTCATGCCCATTTTGTCTTCATCCCATTCCCACCATCTGCCCCAAGCAACCACGAGTCTACTTTCTGTCTCTACGTATTTCTCTTTTCTGGACATTTCATATAAATCAAATCATACAATATGTGGTATCTTGTGTTTGGCTCCTTTCACTTAGCATACTACTTTTGATGTCCATCCATGCTGTTAAATATATTAATATTTTGCTCCTTTTTATAACTTATCTTCCACTCATTTTATCAAAGCGAGTGATATTATTTAACTTGCTTATCTATTCATCTTTTGATAGACATTTGAGTTATTTCCAGTTTGGGGTTTCTCCATAATGCTCCTATAAACATTCTCATACAAGCATTTTTGGGGTGGAAATACCTTGGAGTGGGATTGGTGAGCCATATGGTAACTGCACATATAACTTCATAATATATGTTCCAATGGTTTCAAGAGTTGCTGTAGAATTTTGCATTCCTCAAACAACGTATAACAGTTCCAGTTGCCTCACATCATTACCAGTACTTACTATTGTCAATATTTTAAACTTCAGCCATTCCAGGGGGTATGCAATGGGATCCATCTGGTTGTAGATATAGATCTATGTCAATACAATTTCAAGCAAAACCCTAGACACATTTTTTAAAGAAATTGATGAGCTGGTTATAAAATTTATATGGAAATGCAAAGGAACTAGAAAAGCCAAGCCAATCTTGAAAAAAAGAAGGACAAAGTTGAAGGACTTACAATATCTGATTTCACGACTTACTATACAACTACTATATTCAGAACAGTGTGGTGTTGTTATAAGGACAGACACATAGGTCAATGAAGCAGAAGAGAGAGCCAGGAAATAGACCCACACGTATGTGATTGTTTATTTACAACATAATATGAATATTCATTTATTCAGCAAATACTTATTGGGTACCTACTATATGCCAGGCACTGTGATAGGCACTGGGTATATAGCCATTAACAAAGCTTTCAAAAATTTCTACCCTTATGTAGCTTACATTCTGGTTGGGGAAGAAAAAAAAATAAAATAAATATTAAAAAATAAATAATATGTTTGATAATTATAAGTCTTTTTGTTAGGTTCTAGTCTGAGACTATTAGTTAGTTCTTGGCACGCCCATGGTCAAAGAATGACCAGATACACCAAAGTTAGGAAAGCACGAAAATGAGGTTTATTGAGGAGAGAAAGATAGAGTTATAGGGCAAGAGCAAGATATAGGTTTACAGAGCATGGTACATACACCACAGATGACGAGCTGACCCATTGTCGCAGCAGGGCAGGCAAAAGGAAGGGCAAAGAGAGAGAGCTCGGCTATGGTCTGCGTCCTATTTTATAGTGCCTGGATAGGGACCTCCCTCATGGTTCAGAGGTCATCATGGAACCACTTTGATTGGACAGTTGGGAGTCACGTGACCTGAGCCTTTACGCATGTGGGTTCTAGGTCACTTTCCAGATTTTATGGTACCCGTATGGTTTGGCCTGTGGGCTAGAGAGTTCTCTGCATTCTTATGCAGCTGGAGAGCCAAGTTCTGATTGGCAGATTAGTAGGGTGTTCCCTCCTTCCCCAGGTATGGAGAATCAGGGTTGGGCAGGACCGAGATGGGGGCAACAGCACCCACTTTCGTCCCTAGAAGACCTGGAATCCCTCACTGTCTACCTAAAACTTTTTGGAGAAAATAAAGCAGGAAAGGTGGATAGGGAATGACAGGCATCTGTTTTCAATGTTGTGTGGAGTGTAGCAAGCACTTGCATAAGTGCAGGGAAAAGAAAAGCATTCTAGGGAGAGGTAGCATAGCTGCAGATGCCCTGAGGCAGGCTGTGGAGGAGGAAGTAGTGACAGTGGCCAGAGGCAGATCCCTCAGCTCAGGAACACAGCCCCAGCCGGATCACATAGGATCTTGTAGGGATGGTAACGAATGTGGCTTTGAGTTGACATCATATGATTAAATGTCTCAAAGAATTACTGTGGCTGTCTGATGAGAGTGGGGGTCCAAGGCAGAAGAAGAGTGGGCAAAGGGGACTAGGACACATCCCCTTATCAAGGATTAATCCAGTAATCACGAGAGATCCTGCAGAGAGATTGTAGAGTGAAAGTTAGAAAAAAAACGAAGATAACAAAAGGAATGGATAAACAGCAGCTAAAGAGCGAGGAGATAAACTGTGATCACAGTATTTTTAAAATCCAAAAGAAGATAAGAAAGGATTGACATCAAATGCAGATGTGAGATCAATAGTGTCAAATGCTTCGGAGAAGACAAGCAGTCCGAGGCTGAGCAAAGACCAGTGACGTTTAAGTGTAAGGGGTTACTTGGTGAATTTCCGCATGGCAGGGGCACTCTGCTGGGACGGTGTGGCTCCTGAACACAGGGAGACATAGCACAGACCACTTGTTTAAGAAATTCGCCCGTGGAAGTAAGGATAATAGTACAAGCCAGAGACAACAGGGGGAAGTGAAGGTGGACTTCAGGGTAGGCTAGACCACAGGTGTCTACAGGCTAAGGAGAAAGACCCTGTGGGCTGGGAGTACCTGAGGATGACAGCCAGGAAGCAGAAGATTGGGAGAATGTGGGAGGAGGGGGAGCGAGGGAATTGCTAGAGACCAATTCCTAGAATCTCCTAGCCAATTGCAGAAATTGCCTTGAGGGTGCTGGGTTTTTGTTTTATTTTTTGTGTTTTTGCAAGGTTTGTTTTGCCCCCCTAAAGTACCACATTCACAAATGCACCAATTCCACCCAGATTTCCCCCAGGTCACATAAGTCACCTCCGCTAGGTTTTCCCATCTGCCTTACTCTCACTGCAAGCTCTTAACTGACTTAGCTCAGCGAGCAGTCAGCCTGGCTGTTTGGAGGTCTGTGCTGGGACCCTCTGGAGGTGCTGTCTGCTCCCTGACACACCCGTCGGGGCCTTGCCCGCACAGCAGCCTGGTTTCTAAGTAGGAGGTGGCAGGATCAACCAGCAAGACTTGGGAATTTCGACCCCACATACACATTCTTCTTTAATTTTTCCTTAAAAGGCTCACACCCAGTTTCATTTTCACACACAAAGAGGTCCTTTGTATTTCATTAGGACCAAGTCACAAAAGTAAATGTTTTCTTTTAAAAAGAAAGTGGGGTGTGGAATGTGAATAAGGACTACGCCCCCAGCAAGCTGAACTCCAAAGGAAAACAGAATTATATTGAGCTTCCAGTTTGACAACAATGCTTTTATTTTAATTACTGGCTTGTTATTTTTTTCCTAATCTGCAAGGAATTTTGCAAAAAAATTTTAAATTTAACTATATTGAGTTAAAGTCTCTGAAGTGACTTCCACTGCTAAATAAAAGCAAATTATCCTCCATTGTCCTTTATTTCAAAAGTGAATGCTCGACTGAAATTTTAAAATATGTTTTAATATCACTATACTATATGGAGTGCATTCTATTCTCATTTTCTACAGGGGAACTAGAAGCCAGTGACCTAACCAGACGCAGCTCCGAGGAGCCAAGCAGATTGGCTCATGTAATTAAGGCACACTTTGGTTTTCTTTCCACCACTTGGGCCTTCCTGGCTGACCACACGAAGCGCAGGACCCTGACTTTGCAGACTGCGCAGCAGACAGATGTGCAGCACGAGCTGACTCAACACGCACTTTCTACGCTCTTCAGCACTGTCCAGGATGTTCTCCCCTGAAAACGTCACTGTTACCCGCGGGGCCTGTGCTCTCCTCTCAATCAAAACCTCCTTTTGGGAAAAGATCTTGACGATACCAAGGTATCCACAATCACTAGATCTGTAAGTGTTAGTGTCACTCTGCACTGAAAATGGAAACAAAAGGGTAGGGCAAAGGAATGACGCTTTAAGCAATATCAGATGTCAACCAGTGCAAGCTTTCTTTTCTTGAGGAAAGAGGCTTTCTAGTTCCCTAGAAAAGGGACATCAGTGTCTTCCTACTCAGGATAGTTTTAAGTATGGGAAGACTTGTAAGGTGTTTCCATTTGAAAGAAAATAGTCATTAATTCAACAAATACTTAATGAATATTTTTTTTTTTGCTCTGGGTTTTACTTTTTTCCCTGAGGCCCGCAGTTTCCACCAGGATCCAGCACACACACGTACATACTTAGATTTCTGAAATAACGTTTTCATTAAATGGCACTTATCTATCCCATCAATGCACTATCTTTTCTATTCTGTTTAATATTTTTTAGTGCTTATCACCTCCCACAACACTGATTTTATAACCAGTTTAAGCAAAAAAAAGTACAGAATATTTGGACCTCGTAATAGGCACTGAGGACATGTGCCTACTTTCAACATTTCCTATGTGTGCAGTCATGAGTGAGAGATCCTCTAGCGGTAAACAAATAACTATAATCTGTGATATATTCTAGGAAGGGAACCCAAGTGGAACTCTGATAAAATTAGGAGAACCAGCTTGGAAGAAGTGGTCAGACATGATCTCTCTGCGGACGGAAATAAGATGAGACTCAAAGGATGAAAAAGAGACAGACACACAAAGGGTAGAGGGAACAGCATTCCAGGAGAGGTGACCACAGTCCGTGGGGTGGAAGCAGCTTCCCAAGAAGTGGCAGGGAGCCGATGTGTCTCCCTGCAGTGAGAGAGAGGGTGTCAGGAGATGAGATCAGAAGGAGAGGCATGGGTGTAACATGCAAGGATTTGTGGGTGGTAGTAAGGAGTTTGGATTGAATTCTACAGGTAGTGGGAAGCTCCTGAAAACTTTTGAATTGTGCTAAATCGGGTCATGCAGATAAAGTTATTATAAATAATTCTGTGCTTTGACCCCCAATGTTGAAGACTGCATACTGCATTTTCAGAAACTTGCCAAGTTCCAAAACCGATCGGCTCTCCAAGGTTTTGGAGGCAGCATGTGCAAGCTGAGCTCATACAGCCGAAGACTGAAAGAATAAATGGAAGAATTCCCTTGGGGAATGGTAATAGCAAGAGTGACAAAATTACCTTCTGTCCCCACTCAAGTTCAAGTGCATGCGAGACATTCCCATTCTGAGGCACAGGGTTTTGAATAGCTGCATAAAACTGTCCGTATTGAATCTTCCTAGTGTGGCACACGGTTTGCTACTCACAAATCTCCATCTCCCCAACCTACCTATGGACAGCTGTGCCAGTTCTCTTGGTGTCCCCATTGTATGGCTTTTGTGGGAATGCAGTTCAAGCTTGCCTGCTATTTTATTTAATGTACCTCCTTGTAAATTCCAGCTGTTGACCATGTAATTAATCCCTGTATGGAAAAAATATTGGCATTTGTTTCTGCAATACCTTCATCCCAACAGGAGAATATATTCATCATAGTCCTTTCCATTATTCTACAGTTGTTCTCGAAACCATTTTTCATACCACACAATTAACACACTCTGGGACTCTGCTCCCAACTTCTGCAGAGAACCATGCTTTCGTTTATTTTTCCTGGTTTCTAGTCTCTGAACTGTAGGGTTGTAAATAAAGAGCATCTTCTGTACTACTCGTAGAAAGGGCTACTCCTTAACTTATTAGCTTACTGTAGAGTTATTGTAGCGTCGCCAGAATCGGGATGGCGGATAGGTCTTGATAACTGTAACTGATGCAAGAGACGGTATTTGACATTTATCTTTGGCCACAGAATTCTCTTACTAGGTCCTTTTTTGCTTTCTATACTGCACCTATCTGATCTCTTTTTGGTCATTCAGTCTTTGTGGTCTCTTCTTTTGATAGATGTCTCAAAAGCTGTTTTCCTTTATTACACCAAAATAAAAACAGTTGATAATTTCAAGCACCTCTCTCACAAGGGTTTTTGCCTTTTGATAGAGACCAAAGCTTTATGATAATGAGAAAATTCACCTAATTTTGTTCAGAAGGTGACTGGACAAAGCTCTAGAAAGCCAGCCTGTCCCTGGCATGTCATCTGGTACTTAGTTCTGCTACTACAAATACATAAGGCCAGCTCTGTTCATTATAACATGATGTCTGGAATAAGAACAACACCTACATTTTTGGTATAGACTTGATGGTATTTTCAAAAGTTCAAGTTTGGATAAGGAAATGGATGAAAGATCATTAGCTTTGCAACAATGTCTGAAAATAAGGGTTTTTTTTTTTTTAAGCCTAAAGACTGCTTTATAAAAGCTTATTTATTCCAAATTCTTTTCCATTTGACAAATAGATTTAATTTGATGAATTATTATAAGCTTTTATAAAGCAGTCTTCAACTTTATGTATTACAAAAACATATTAAAGTTCATCCACATTTGGGTCAACAATGTGTCTTCTTGATCTCTGTCTTAACAAAAATATAACCAGTTAAACACGTGATTTACTTTCATAATTTTGCCCCACATCCAACTGTTCTTCATTAGTACACGTATTTGCCAGATCAGGGTAAATTTCCAGGTAGTAATAATTAAGAAAAGCTTATAATAATTCATCAAATTAAATCTGTTTGTCAAATGGAAAAGAATTTGGAATAAATATAAATCCTTGGTTGGAAGAGAAGTAGAAAATTGTATGAAGAAATCCTTCTGAGTGCAAAATTTTGAGGAGAAAAATGTTGATGAAAAGGATTTTCTAATCTGTCGTTTTCCCTAAGATATTTTAAGGTCCACAGAGTGTCTTTGTTAGCCATACCACAAACACAGAAAAGGGAGCAGTAGTCAGGGTAAAAATAAATGTGTTCAAGTAATACTATTTGATAATTTATTCTATTTAAGGTTTTAAGAGGTGTAAAATAGACATGGAATGTGTTCTAAGGGCCGTTTTGGTAGAGAAGAAAATATGAATATGAATGATTAATAAGAGATGATGAGTTGATTAAATCCATTCACATTAGTATGTATCTTATAGATAAGATAGCTTTATCAACGTAAGAAGAGCCCCTTATTAGTGAAGTTTTTGGAACTAGTCAGAAATACACACATCAATGTCAGTATGTATTAAAGACTGTTCTTCTGATACTGTTATGACATCTTTGTTTTTGCATTATGAATTGTTTTACTCTCTCAGATTGGAATAGGACTAAAATTTTAAAAACATTTTTTTTCAAAAATATAAGAATATAAAATTATAATCATCATAATACATTTTAAACCCTGAAAACGAGTTAGTGCAGGTTTGGGAATGGGACATCTGGAAGGCAGCTTTAGAGGAAAGTCTATTGCAAAGGTTATGCATCTGTAGAGAAACCCATCAAAAGTCTCTCTTTAATGAAGGAGTGGCCTATGGGGCAGAATGCCCGTGTAAGCAAGGCTTGGCATACAGGATTTTGCAAGGCTTTATCCAACTAAGATGTGTGTGCAAACTATTCGTTCTAAGTATGTCTACTGCACACTGTTGCTGATTCAATTATATTCGATTTGAATATATGTTCAATTTTGAATCTATACAATAAAATACGTTTATTATTTATACTTATATCTCTCCTAAAGCTCAGAGAGAATTACAGTTCCTTATCCCCATAATCTTGGCTTCTACCAACAAACAGTAGGAAGGGAGTCCATTCTGCAGGCTGACTCCTAACCACCTCAATATTCCTCATTTTATAGCATCTGGGTTGAGAGTTACTTAAATATTGGTTTATTTACTTTTATGTAAATATGGAAAACACAACTTTGTCATACAAAATAGTAAATTATTTTCTGTACTGCAAATTAATAATTACTGGCAGTTGTTTACCTTACTCCAGACTCTCCACCTTTTTACTGTCTTAGATGAATCTTCTATTGACCCACCAGCATCAGCTCCAGGACTAATGCTCCTGAGAACTGGGCAGAGGAGAGACGAAGCGCTCAAATGACCTCTAGAACAATATCATCTGCCCACTTTCCCTACCCCAGTCATTGTTCCTTTTGCTCGTAAGCAATCTGCCAAGAAAGGGTACATATATTCCTCTTCTTCCAAATTAGATTGCCTTGCCATGAAAAGAATGCTTCACTGTGTGGGTGAAGCTAAAACCCTCTAAAAATAACCCGGTGGAACTATAATTATATATATTAAATCTTAGCATGGTTTGTGGTAAAATGCTTTTTGAATAACAAACAACTAATTCACAATGGAATTTTTGGAAAATAATTCGACCCATAGAAATGCTTTTCCTTACCCAACAAAGAACATGTGCGATTTACGCCAGGTGAGATGGATGGCAGCTGCAGTGTGTCTTACCGTCTGCTGATGCCACAGATGTAGCCAAGAACACAGCTTCCCCGCACCCCCACAGGAGGCACACCTAGGCTCCCTCCACCTCCCCAACTCAAGGGCATGGCGCCCTCCCAGGGAGGGAGGCAGGGCGGGCCGCAGGTACTGCACTTAACCACCTTGCACTTTTCCTATTTCATGGAAGGAAATAGACCCTTTGCTCCCTTAAGACCAATTGCTATTGTTAAAGTACACATTCTCTTAATTTTATATTGATTAGAAGTGGGTCTAAGCAGTTGTGCTCTAATGAAATTACCCACATATATATTATCTATCTACATTTAATTTTCTGCTGTCAAGAAAATGGGAAAATAATGTTAAATTTTTCATTTTTCTAAAAGTAAAGCAGGTAAGCACTTCTTCTGCTTTCTATGCAGTAGAATTTTGATCTGATAAAACCATAAAAGCCAAAAACTGGTGGGAAGAATAACAATTCATGTTCTGACTTTAATATCATTATTTTCTTGATTGTATGCCCACTTCCAGAAATCCCTGCTGAAATTCTGTGCCTCGCATTTATTTTGTTAATACTATTTCTGCCTGAACCTACTTCATTTCAACCTCATATCTGTTCTATTATCTGTTAAGAGCCTTTTCTCAATAATCTTTAAAAAGTGTTCTCTGTGCATGATTTAGTTCTTAGCCCCCCAAATATAGTAAACAAATAATCTTCCAAAATGAAAAAGTTTCACCAGTGGGAAGAGAAATAACAACATGAGGTGTAGGATACAAACTTAGGGTTTTGAGAAGTAAATTTTTAAAAGATGGGTGTCGAAGAGGTGTATGTGCAGTTGGTAAGGGGAAAAAAAGGGCAAACTATAAAATATTTTCCCACTTGGGAATTCTGAGGAAATAAAGGAGAAGCATTAGAAATTCTGGAATTGTGGAGGAATTCTGCAGTTGCACAGGGGAAGGATGAGGGTGGGGGTGGATAAAAAGGGCGAGGAGCAGGCGTCCCCAGGGACTCGGGCTTCCCAGTCTTGCTATGTTTTCATCTGGAACACATTATACCAAGATCCTTCCTGGCTAAATCCAGAATCCCCTCTCTGAGCTTTAAACTGTATCTGCTTTATGCTAAGAAAACTACTGTAAAGTTTTCAATTAATTTTAAAGAACTGTAGTTTTATGTTACTTGGAGAAATCATTTTTTATTCAAGACAGACAAGTAGGAAGTCTAGAAACTGTCTAAGATCACATACGCAGAAACAACGCGGGAACGTTGAGGGCAGAGTGAACAAATTGCCTGGAAGGAGTGCCAAGAAAATGGAAGACGTTTTCAGTTCTATTAGGGTTAGTCCAGGGATTTCAGGCAACAAATCGCAATTTCAAAATGAACTCTCTAAAACGTGGTTTCCGAGGCACTACTGGCTGCCCTAATGGTAAAAGGACCTCCTTTCGCCCCCAGGTTCTCCGCCGGCACCGCCCGCCCGTCCACTCTCGTCCCTCGCGACCCTTGTCCGCACGGGAAGCGGAATGAACTCTTCAAAACGCAACAAATGTCATCTGCCGTGGACTCTTTTTTAAAATTGTTTAGTGATGCCCTACTTTCCTTAAAATAAACAGCCAAACTCTCCCGATAGGCTGGCGTGGTCGCCTGGCCTCAGCAATCCTGCGGGACGGGCGCCATCTCCGGCCTGGCTGTCTCCCGGCGGCCGCTGCTCCGGGTGCGGTGGCCGCGGAGGGATCTCTGCCCAGCGCCGCTTTCCTGGCGAGCGCTGCCGCCCACCTGCCGGCTGGACCGAAACCTGCGGTGCCTCCTACCTCCCTGTCCTTTCCCTCACACTGGTCCCGATTGTCTTTGTGTTTCCATTTGTGTGATTATTTGTGTAGCATCTCTCTTTTTTAATGTAAGTTCCATAAAGGCAGAGACTGTTTCATTCACAATTATATCCCTCTGATGTAATATAGTACCTGATATTTAATAGAAAATGTGGAATAAATGAATGGAACAGAACAGACCTATGCTGGCAGGTAAATATTGCTAATACAAGCATTTTTAAAATGCTTCCTTTCCACTCAGTGTTATTTCAAATGACTATTCGTGGGCTAATATTGGTGTACCCTTCAGGAACTTCATGAAGGGTATTTTTAAAATCAACTTTGTTGATTTCAAACCACATCCCTTCTTAAAGCAACTTAATGTCTTTCATGAAGTTTTTTATTTTATATAGATAAGCACAAACAAATAAAAATTTACTTAGACCACTCAATCTGCAGTGGTTAACTCTTTTTCAATTTAAGTTCTTAATTTAAATATCATTTCCTCAAGAGTTTCTGGGTCCCTCAGCTACAATACATGCCCTTCTCCTGTGAAACCGAGATTGACATTGCTTGCGGCAGGTGGCTCTCTACACAATGATCCAGAGACAAAGGCTCCTTCCGTCTTGGGTAGCCACCACTTCCTGGAGTCTCATGGCCATCGATATGCAACCAGCCAGTAGGCAAAGAGATCCTGGAGAAGGCACACCTGATTCTTAAAGGACAGACATTTCTTCCTTCATTTTCATTGGTGAGAACCTGTTGGATGGCTATACCAGACTAGAAGAAAGGCTGAGAATATAGCCTAACTGTGTACCAGGTAGAAGAAAAAATAGGGTTGGGAAAACCCAAGAAGTATCTGCTAATCTGAGCCTCAGGTGCCTAACTTTGATTAAATGTTCACTAAGATCTATATATACTCTATGCCATGGAATCATATTGGTATCTCTCTTTAATACTTTTAGCCATGGTAACATGAAGGCAGCTCCAATAGAAGTTAAATTTAAAATTGATGCACCAAGGTTTCAGCAAATCTGCATCAAACTGTATTGCTCTAACCTCCAAATCAACTGAGTGACTGCACTATCTACCTCCTAGACTGAGGTGTACTAGCTGCTACATAGTGTGACTAGAGCCAAGATTTCCATTGAAAGCAGAACTAAGACTTTCATGAGTGACCATCCTGCCATAACACCTCCCCGCTAAGCTGCTGGGTGGTGGAGCAGGCGTCTGCATGCACACAAACCGCAGGGAAGGAGTAGGGTTTCTAGCACTCAGAGGCTGTGGCATATGGGGATGGGGCGTGAGCAATGTGATGACTCCAGGTCAGGAGAAGTGAAAGAAAGTGTGTCCTTCCACTGCTGTTTATTCCACAGAGGCAGAGCAGCCTACTGGAAAGCCTTCTCCAAACCCACCCATTGTGACTGCCTTATTCTTTCCTTGAATCTAGATATTCCTCAAGGATTTTCTAATAGTTTAATTAAAAGAAATAAAAGTATTTTAAAATATTATATAATTCTTTTCCTATAAACAAAGAAAATATACAATGAAAGCAAAACACTTGTAGAAAAATTATAAATCATAAATTAGAAAAATTTAATTATAAATTATATAAGCAAACTATCTATTCCTCCATACCCATTTTACCTTCTATGATTACCATCTTTATTAGTCACATCATCCAATCAAGTATCGAAGCAAAAAACAAAGGAAGAAAGATATTATTTACTCTCGACTCAACCATATCCAGTCGATCAACATGCAATGTTTGGCCTTTATTGAACATGCTTCTTTTCTGAATGCCTTCTCGCTACCATACTACCCAGCATGGAGCCCATCGGATTTCTCATCAGGACTTCAGCAAAGTCTTCTGCCCACAAAGACCAATCTGACGACCACACACCATTTCTTCTCTAGGCATACTCTATGCTCTCCTAATGCTTTGAACACACCTCCATAGTATAGCTGACTTTTCCAATTCCCTCAGGGTCTTCATGTGTAAAATGGCAGTTAACAACAGTAGTTAAGTCACTAAGTTGTTTTTGTTTTTTTGAAACAAGGTCTCACCTGTCACCCAGGATGGATTGAAGTGGCACAATCATAGCTCACTATGACCTCAAACTCCTGGATTCAAGCAATCCTCCCACCTCAGCATCCTGGGTAGCTGGGTCTACAGGCATGTGCCATTACACCCAGATAATTTTTTTATTTTTTGTAGATATGGGGCCTCACTATGTTGCCCAGGCTTGTCTCAAACTGCTGGCCTCAAGTGATCTTCTCCCATCCTCAGCCTCCCAAAGTGCTAGGATTATAAGCGTGAGCCACTGCACTCAGCCCAGTTTGTTATAAATGTTAAATGAGAGTATATGAAATAACTGTCTTACAATTATTTCTTATGTGCCTGAGTTTCCCTAACACTCTGCTCTTCAGTTTTCAATAGTGAGAATGATATTATCTCCATCTATGTAACCCTGATGCCTGCCTCATTGCCTGACACAGAGGAGGACCTCAACAAAGGTGCTGAATAAATGAATTAATGATAATGGTGTGAAAACAGATCATACACATAAATAAACACTGAAACATCCATAAACCTCTCACACATAAAGGTAATTAGACACTGGTCACTTCTTAAAATTTCTGCATCTTTTTCTTTCATTTAAGAAAATACCAAAAGGAAAACAACATTTACCATAACTGCCTAAAATACCACAGACATCAGGAAATGTACAAGTTAGAATTGTTATAATAAACTCAAGTTTGCCCACATTGCACATAATGTCTATTAAGGTACCCTATTTAATAGTGCAGCTAGTAATCACAAAAATTACATATGTGCAGTGTGGGTGAAGTACAGTTATTATGAGAGCTTTACCTCCTGTGTTGCTGGACTTTTTTTTCTTTCTTTTTTGGATAGTACCATTTCTGCACATTATTAGTAAAGTATTCTTTATATTTTCAAATAATAGCTCTAAGGAAATGCAATTTAAATTTAAGGATGGGGTCTTTTATAAAGAGACAAATATATTCTTCCACCAACATTCACAGGTCCAGGTCTCTCAGGAATATTCAGATCAATCACCAAAGACTCCCAGACTGAAGAGCTCAAAGTCTGTTTCACGTGCAAATCCTCAGGACTATTGTTAAAATTCCAGGCAAACTAGAAATTACTTGAGCCAGAAATTACACAATTGTATACAGACCTCCAAACCAGTGGTTCTTCCCTGGAGCACTTTTAATCATTTAAGGAAAAAAATAGCTTTATTTTAAAAAACATCAAAATTGGAATTGCATGGAGTGTTGAGAAAAAAAGGCCATCAAAGTGACTTTGCAAAGCGAGCTCCCTGCCTGCAAGTGGCCACTACAGACAAAGCTTCCAGAAAGCTTTTAAGTCGATAAATTGAAAACCCTGGAATCATAGGTACCAGAAATATACAGTACTTTAAATTAAGATCAGTTTTATGTGATTATTATTTTTGGATTTAAATCAGAAAAGTTTCTGTTTTTAAGCAGTTCTAAAGTGCGAGTACTGAGACGTGAATACTCAGCCTAACCATCTCAGTTCAAATATGTTATAATAAAAAGTGGCTCAGGATCCTAATAAAAATACTAAAAGAATTTTTTCTCTGGAACTGAAAGTTTTATTCTGAAATTTATATGAAAAAATAAACAATAGTAGCCAGTAAAACTCTGAGAAGGAATAATGTAGGGGACTAGCTAACCAGATATTCAGGCATACTACACACATCAATAATCGAAGCAGTGTGGACCTGAGTATGAATGACCAGGTAGACCAATGGAACAGAAGAGAGATTCCAGAAATAGATTCAAATACAAATGGAAAATAAAAATATGATAAATCAGGCTTTTATATCAATAGGCTACAAATGTGCTTTTTAATAACCATATCGTAATAACTGTATAGCCATTTGAAGAAAGATAAAATTGTACCAATACCTCAACACATACTCCAGGACATACTCCAAAAAGGAATAAAGAAATTTTTAAAAGAAAACCATATAAATAGTACATGAAAACATGGGTGAATTTTCTTATTACTTTGAATCAGGGAAGGCCTTTATAAATATGATGTAAAATCTGAAAGCCATAAGAGAAAAGACTGACAAATGAGAATATTAATACGTAAAATAAAAAACTTATAAAGGTGAGGGAAAAGGAAAAATCATGAGAAAATTGTAAAACAACTAACTAACTTGGGAAAAAATTGCCACGCCTATGACAGACAAAAATAAATTTTCCTAATATGTAAAGAGCTACTAATTAAAAAGCAAGAAAATACCAAAAAATCTGAAAGAACTATGAGGAAAAGATATGAACAGAGAGCTCACAGGAAAAAAATGCCCCTTAAGCACATGAGATTATACTCAACTTCCTTCTTGTTAAGAAAAATATAAAGTGCAGTTGGCCCTTTATATCTGGGGGTTCTGCATCCGCCAATTCAACCAACCGTGGATCAGAAATACTTGGAAAAAAATAACAATGCAGTGCAACAATAAAAAGTAATACAAATTTCAAATTTAATAACTACATAACATTGGACTGTATTAGATATTACAAGTAAACTAAAGTATATGGGAGGGTGTGTCAGTGATATGCAAATACTATGCCAGTTTACATAAGGGACTTGAGCATCTGTGGATTTTGGTATTTCCAGGGGTCCTGGAACCAATTCCCCTTGAGTACTGGGGGATGACTGTAAACCTACACAAAGCTATCATTTTTTATTTATCTACTTGGCTAAAATCTGAAAGTTTATGTCACTAGTAGGAAACATTTTGCTACTACCTCAATGCAAAAAAATTTGACGATCTCTAATAAAATGTTAGATGTATCTTTGACCCAGCAACCCTATTTCCAAGAATCTATCCTACTGATACACTCATACAAGTATGAAATCACATATGCACAAGGGTCTTCATTGCAACATAGTAAAAGCAAAAGATTAGAAACAACTGAAGTAGCCAGCAACAAATAATTAGTTGAAGAAACTGTCATATATCCACTGAATGCAATAACATACATACAGTTTTTAAAAAGGAATGTCTCCAAGCACTGATGTGGACATATTGCTCCTACCTATATCATTAAGTGAATATACTGAGGTGCAGAGCAATGGTATATTTTGTGTAAGAAAGAGGGAGAATGTGTACATACATGTGTTTGCAAAATGAAACAACAGAAAAATAAATAAGAAACTGATAAAATTATTTACCTACATGGGTAGGTTTACAGAGTAAGGTGAAAAGGGATACATATGCTATAAAGAAGCTCATCGATATAGTTACTTATACAGAGAGCAGGGTAATAGAATAGAAGGGGCAGGCGTAGAGGCAAAACATTGTGTATGTATTTCTACGTAAGTTTTGAATCATGAAAATGCATTGCTATTCAAAAAATATGAACCCTATTATAAAACAATCCTGTAAAATTAAAATTAATTGTCTACTCGCAGCCTCAAAGCATTGTCATCCCAGTAACAATGAGTACCCATAACATGAAGATTTTAATATATTTTCATCCTCTTAAAAAAACAGGCACTTTAGAGAAATACTAATTTCAGAACTGGGATAAAGATGGCACTAGATGTGCCTGGAACACATCTTTGAGTCAGAAACAAAGAAGCTTTTCAAATCAGTGAGATCATATCAAAAGTGCATAGGAGCCTGTTGGAAGATGTCACACCAGCCAAAGTGGTGGATAAAATGAGTGAGAAAAGGATGATTGAATGGATTGGTAATACAATAGCTGTGGATGTCCTCACACACACACAAAAAAGTTGACTTTTGAGCAAAGACCTGCAAGAGGGACCTAGCATGTAAATATACAGGAGAAGAGCATTCTAAGCCCAGAGAGATAACAGCAAACACAAGGACTCTAAAACAGGAGTGTGCCTGGAGTACTAAAATGCACAAGGCTTGAAGGAGGAGTCAGGAAGGGGAGGGCAGCAATGGGGTCCAGACCACAGCAGGAACATGTGGCACCTGCTTCATGGTAAAGTGATGATTCTGTATGGTGGACACTAGAAAGATGGAAGCCCTTTGCTATGTGGTAACGAACATTTTAAAAACTGGCATATTCTATTGCTTGGAAAGCAGACCAACTGCCTTTGAACCTTTGGCTCTAGGGGAGGTGGTCACAAAAATGTTAGAAGTTTGTGTTGATTTTTATTTGACACGTTTAGCAATATTTCAGAAGAAAGAGTTAAGCTGAGGCAAGAATTAGCTATTTAGAAGCAGTAATAAAGAAAATGAAGAGAATAGAGAGGTTTGAGGCTTCAAAAATGCTGGGAAAGTCCATGGCTACCAACTCCAAACACAGAAAATAAGAAAGAAAAACTTTTAAACAGCAAAGCCCCATTAAGACTCAGCTGTATGGCAATGATCAGATTAAGGGGGTGGCCTTCTCCCAAAAACTAATAGCTTCATGGCAGGGGCCATTCATTCTGTTGAGAGACAGGCTTAGGAGCAAGGAAGCAAGACACCAGGCGTGTGTACTATGTCCAGGAAAGTATGAGGGTACGTTTACTGACACATAAAACCAATGAAAGCAAATCAATTCATAGCCTACTAAATTTTTAGGGGAATTGTATTGCCAAAGAAATGACAAACCCCAGCTAAAAAGGGCTTTGACGATTTGGGCCACAAAACAATCCTTGGGGCCCCAAATTTGTGCCAGAATGGAGTAGGCTACAAAAGTTTTATAACCCCCGAAGCCATACTCCCCCAAACGATTTCAGTCATGACCCTGGAAGACAACAGACCAGGACAAACCTCCCAGAAAATGGAACTAGAGGTCACAAAGAGCTACGAACAAAAGAATTCCGGCTGGAGAGCAGAATCAAGTCTAATCAAGGAACTCCATTCACCCAGGGTGGAAGGCTTTGACAATGCTTGCCCTGTGGGCTTTCACCATTGCTATGAATTTCCATTTTCGAAATGGAAATTTGAATTGTAGTTACCTTGTTCCTGTTCCATTATGTAGTGTGTGTGCACATGAGCGCATAGGTGTTGGGGGCAGGAGTTGAAGGGGTAGGGGCGATAAACCTGTGTGCAGTTTACAGGTTTCCAGAGCTATGTTTGGCTGTACAGTGCTGTGCATTCTGGCACCTGGAGATCTGACTTTTGAGATGGGTGCAGTGAACGACTGGGACTTTGGGTTATCTCTTTCCAGGGGGGATAAGTGTGTGGGTGGAAGAATAAAACAGATGCTGGTGCCAGCAGAGCAGACTAGGGCAGCACAATTCATTAACTCATTTCCTTCCTCCTGGGCACTCTCGTCCCAACTTCCTTTCCCAGACGCCCTGCCTGGGAGCCTTGTCATGATGCTATATACTCTCTCTTCCCATACTCCAGTAAGACGCTGACCTCCAAAAGAAGCACAGAGGTCACGTGGTGAAGATGACAGAGCCGCCATCAGCCTGAATCCATGACTGATCACACGGAGAACTGTCTCCCTCCTCCCCACCATCTCCAAATGAACTGCGAGTAGGAAACAAACACCGATTATATTAAGACACTGAAATTTGGGCTTGACATTTTCAGGAATTGAAGATAATGAGCCAGGAGCTAAAATTTTCAAGGAATGAAGGAATATGTTCCTAGGCAAGGAACAGTTGATAACGGCATTTAGTTCAGTAGTAAACATTTTAATCTGATGACCTGAGATTCAAAGATAGAGGGGTTTGTGGATGAAAGAGAAGGAATGGTCAGGAAATATCGCTGATGATCTGGAAAAACAGCTACCCTCCCTTTAAGGCCCACTGATATAAGGCATATGGAAAAGACAATGTCTGCCCTTGGAGAGGGAGGAAGTAGTCCCTTTTCACCAAGGCCACCAAAAAATAGCTAGATTTTAATTAAAGCAAGAATGTTCATAGAAGCCTTCAGAAAATGGGAAGCATTCAGAAAAGGCAACATAGAAAATCAAATGGGAATTAGAGCCCGGCGGATGAGGGATGACCTCCAACTCCTTCTTGGTTCTTGTGCGACTGATGGGACCAAGGTGAAAGGCCAGACGCTGCAAAGGCAGGGAGGCTACGACTGCACAGAAGCTGTAAGTGTTGAGGCTCAGTTCTTGCCAGTGACTCCTGCTGAGGGAGGCCCAGCGTCCTACAAAAGGCGCCTTACTTCCAAGTGCAGGCAGTGTCCCAAACCCGGCAAGGATGGCCTGTGGAGGGGTGGTCTCACTTCAGTCTTGCAGGGGGTCAGTTTCACTCCAAACAGTCAGGCACTCTCTTGTCTCTTCCTATCCTACGGTCTGTTTCTATTGCAGTATTCTCCAGGTTCCCCCTGAAATTTCCTCTTGTGTACTTATCTCCCATATTCTAAAGTTAGGTAATATTCTAGCCTCCTGCCAAAGAGCAGAGGATCTCAAAATGCATCAATTCCATCACCCCATTCCTTATTATATGGCATTGTTATCTAGTTTTTTATTCCATATTGATTAAGAAATTTTTACTTATAAACAGTCAACATTTGTTGTGTCCCTGCCTGTTTGTGCACCGTTTTCTTTGTTCAGCATTGCTTTTTGCATCTCAGACCTTTCTTCTGGAAGGACTTTATTCTTCCTCAAGTACATCCTTTAGGACTTTTAGCAAGGGGCTGTTAGACTGTCAGAGTTTCTTTGTTTGTTCTTTGTTTTGTTAAAATATCTTTATTTGATGCTTATTTCTGAAAACATTTTTGTAGGTGCACAATTCTAGATGGATAGTTATTTTCTTTAATAACTTTGAAAATATGATTCTGTTAATTCCAATGCTATTAAGAAATCAGTCATCTAATTGCTATTCTATTGCATTTTAAAATTTTATTTATTAGTTAAATATTCATCTAGTATTTGCCATGTGCAAGACTCTATTCCAAATACTTAACAAATATTAACTTATTTAATTCTCATAGCAACTCTGTGACTATAAGGTAGGTATTGCTATTGTGGTTCCTATTTCACAAATTAATTACCTTAGGCACAGAGAGTACACCCTTTTGCCTGATGTCACCCAGTTAGGGAGAGTTGGAGCCAGTTATTTGATCACAGGCTGTCGGGTTCCAGAGGCTCTGCTCTTAGGTGCTATTCTGTGTGATGACTTTCTCTCTTTTCTTTCCATCTGTTTAAAAATTTTTTTGTCTTTGGCATTCTGCATTTTGATGAGACTAGGTATACATTTCTTTCTCTTTCTCTTCCCTTCCTTTCTTTTCTTTCCTTCCTTCCCTTCCTTCCCTCCCTCCCTCCTTCTTTCTTTTTTTTCTTTTCTTTTCTTTTTTCTTTTGTTTGCCTTCTTTCTTTCTTTCTTTTTCTTCCATCATTTTTATTTGACTTGTTCAGCTTTCTGAATCTGTGGGTTGGTACCTTCCATCAATTCTGGTAATATTTGCAGCTATTTTTTGAGGAAAGGTACCTCTCTCATTCTTTCTAACTGTTACTTCAAAAAAAAAATTCGAGGTATGTTGAATTTTCTTGCTCTTCATGTCTCTTAACAATTCTTTTATCTTTTCTCCTTCTATACTATATTCTGGATATTTTCTTCAGAAAGGCCTTCCAGTTGATTATTTATCTTTAAATCTGCTGTTTAGCTATTACAGTGAGTGTTTAATTTAAATTATTTCATTTTTCAATTTTAGAAGTTTTATCTGGTTCATTTGAAAATATGACTATCCAAATTTTATATCCCTGTGTTCCCTAATTATACTTTTCATTTCTTTTTTTATTCATTTAAACACAGATACTTCTTTATAGGCTGTAATTTTCATCTCTAGGATCTCAATCCTTGTGAATCAGATTCTGTGCTTTATTAATTCTATGATTCTCACTTTTAATAATTTGTTTCCTTGTGACTTAGTGATTTCTTTAATGGTTAGATCCTATACTTTTGAACCATAATCTGAGGGACTCTTTGAAACTTGGGTTTAAAATGTATGATCTCTCAAGAGGCTCAGCATTTGCTTCTGGCAGGCGTCTGAGAGCACAGTCAATCCAGGACCGAGTTAAATCATTCTTTCGACTTGTAGTTTTGGGTTGTTTCATTTTTTTCTCTTCAGAGTTACACAGGCAGTATGAATTCTGACTCCCAGCCACTGACTGCAAAGCTGGGATTTCAGATTCTCAAGGGAGATGTTTTCTTTATTCTGCTCTATGCAGAGCTAACGTCTGTATCTTCACTTTCTGCCTCTGTGGGCTTTGATTATTCTTTGTTGGCTTTTTTCTTTGTCATGAGCGATGGCCATTAACCAGTGAAGACACTGCTTTTTGAAGGATGTGGTTTTACAAAGAAATCTCGTATTTTGCCTCTTGTCACTTTCTTGTGTCCATTCTCATTCATGGCTCAGGCTCTGGGCCTATAATTTTGGGGGAAATCTTCTTATACATCCCCTTACTTTTCTTTCAGCTCAGTTATACATTATTTTTTTAATAATTATCACATTCTTATTTGTGTTATACATAGAATATCAATGAATGCTCATTGTTGTTTGACTATCATCATCACCAACACTCAACAGCAACAAGGATTCAATGAGCTCTTACCATTTACTAGGCACTTTGCTTGACACTGCGGGATATGAAAGTAAACCAAACCAAACCAAACGGTGTTCTGTCTTCATGGAGCTTACAGTATTCCCAGGAACAGATCCATTTAAAAAGTAATTAAAACAGAATATGATCCATGTAGTAAGTTTTATAACATTTGCTATGTGACCAAACTTAAATGACTGGTCTGTATCATTGATTTAAAAACCTGTACGTTATAAGCAAACATCTGCAAATATTTACTCAAGAAGCTATTTAGACCCATATGCAGTTAATCCAGTAAGTACAAGTACAACTAGGATGGTTGACCAGATACCCTCTAAGAAACATAACTTAAAAAAGAAAAAGAAAAAAAATCTACATTTAAAGAGATGTAAGAGCATCAGCTGAAAGAGAGAGGCAAAATGTTTTCTTTATTGGAGCCATTCGAGATGGTTTAGTCTGACAAGAGTAAAACAGAAGAAAAGGCAATACTGCAAAGGGCCCCAAACCGGGAAGAGAAGCAGTGGCCCCAAGCCAGACGACACTAATTGTCGGTGTGGAATATATGTCGGCTGTTCAGTGCCAGCAAAGAAAAAAGCAAGACCATAAAGAGCCTGTGATGGAATTCTGTGGAACTGTAGTGGAAACCACCCTGGCAACTGCTTTAAGCCAAATGCCGGAGTCACCAGATGTCCACTTCCTAAAGGAGAACTCTTTCTCTGGGAGCCGGGCTTTGCTAAGCATGCCTAGTTTATTGCAAAAAGAAATGTCTAAAGTGCTTTCAATCATCTTTTGCTTCTGCTTTGTGGTGATTGTGCTGCTTTTCAGATTATTTTAAAAGCTTAGAAGTGGAAGAAAATGTGCAGAATATTTAAGAAACTAAAAAATAATTCTACACAGCCAAATATAGATTTGAATGGAGAGCAGATATGTTGTGATCCAAGAGGCACTCATATTTTTAAAATTATTACTAAATAGTTTCTGAATTCCAAAAGCATTCAAAGTACAATGCATACTTTCTGATAACATGATTTACAACAAGATTAAAAGAAAAAAAAAGAAATCTGTAAAGGTCAATAAAACATGAGTTGCTTAGGGCAAGTTTAGATAACTGTCTAGCTACAGTGAGATCATTACTTAGAAAAAAGTCATTTACATTGAGTGCATAATACTAAAAGACAATGTTCTCTAGAATAAAGATAATATGGTTAGGATAAATTCTTAAATCACACACTATTTTTCAAAGCTCTCAATTTAAAAGGCCTTACTCTGAATTTGATACCATGTTAGAAATTAGTTCTGCTTCATTCTTTTTGTTTTAGGAATGAAAACAACCTCATTGTGTGTGTGTGTGTGTGTGTGTACACTCACGCACATGCACACACACAAATCACCCAAACATAGAGTGGAAAGAATAGGGAGGGAAGAGTATGGTCACCCTATAGAAAATAAAAAGATCTCTTCTTAGTCAGGGGTTTTGTGTTAGCACTGAAACATGAACAAGTCCTGGATTGGAGAACCTAAACTGACAGAAACAATATTAATGCCAAAAAGAAACTCAGACAATAGTTTCGAACCCATGTTTAATCATCCATCAATCCAAATGCAAATATTTAAGGCCACAGGGATTGAATTCCAACTGGATATGTAGTTAGGCATAATGAAATAGAAAAAAAATATCGTTGTAGAAAGAAACAAAAAAAATGAGGACATGCTTATAGACTTCACAGATGTGGGCTTCTTTTCTTGCCAAGAACATGCCTTCCAACAACAGGATACGGCTAGTGATGCTTGCTGTCACGGCAGTCGCTTGGAATTAGCTTATCAGCTCAGCCAACAAGAGAAATTACATCAAACAAATTTAGATCTAGCGTTCAGTTGGATAGGTGAATTGCATCAGAATGACAATATTATCTTTGTTTGCCAAGTTATCACTCAAGAAATTAAAGTGAGATTAAGAGCATGCATTTTGCAAACACTTTCTTAAAAGAAATAGCAAAGCCTATAAACACCACATTTGTGGTCCATGGTGTGAATTTAAATTGTGGGTCTCACGGAAAATCAAGACAAAATCTTTTTTATTTCTCTCACTGAATCCCTTCTTTATCAGGCAACCTGAAAGAAAAATGTGAGTAATGAGTGTTCTAGTTTTTCTCTTTCCCCTTTATCTATACCATGTAGATTTCCTTGTTAGAAAAGTTGAGGTCCCTATTAGTTAAAGAAAATCAATTAATCAATAATAAGTTTTAGAAAACATTATTCAGGCTTGAAAGTAAAACGGGGGGCTTGATTAGTGACTGAGCGATTACTGCATAAATTTCCCAAGTTTTAAAGAACAATTACAAAGAAAAAATTCAGAGATATTCATTGTGGAGCCCATCATTTGACTCTCAAATGAGTTATTAAAATGTACTTTTTTCTTTATGACCTAAAGTCACTAAATACCTCTTTTATTACATTAACGGAAAAGGTATTTATTTGAGGATTATACTTCGTTATTCTTAAAAATAGGGAAGAAACCCCATCACAAATAAAAGAACCAGAAAATCAAAACTTTATGTTGTTCTTTTGACTCTTCTGTCTTCCTCTACAATTATGCCAAGGTCTAAAATTATTCTTCTGTCCTCCCTTTGCCCTCCAACTAGCCATTCCTAGAAGTCATGATGTGCCTAGGCCTGTTACACTGGTGCTGGGAGCAGCTTGTCGTATGACTCATGACACTGAAGAGGAACGGCAGTCCAAAGGGTGGTTTGAAGTTCAGTGAGTGCACAGCTGGTTTAGAAAATAGAGTGACGTTGGTAGCTTTTCTCAGCAGAGCCACTGGCGTGCTCTTGTCTCAGCAATTCCTAGGCCAAATCTTACCAAGACGGTAGATACATTTGCATTAGCTGAAGGCTACCCAATCTTTGCTCCAAACAAACCTGCCAGGGGGTAGTCTTGGCCTCTCTCCTAGACAGTGTTTGGGTGACTCGGTGCTGACTCACGCACATCAGTTTGTTTCTTCAATCTTCTCTGCCACCACCTCAAGCCTACTTGAAAGCTCCTCAGTCTTATCCTGCCTGGTAGCCAAGTTTCCTTCCATTTATGTTTTTGTCCAAAGTTTGCAAGTTGGTGACCCTGAGATAACATTCTAGGGGGATTACACTGTGTTTCTTTAAAATGTTGCCAATATTTGAAATCAGATGACTTTGAATAGTCTTAAAGTATCTCCCTCCAGACTATACTTATTAATTACAAAGGGAAAAATAATAACTTTGCTGTGGAGAAACCTAGAAAACACCACCCCAACCAGGTAATTAGTGTTAACGTCACCAGTACAAAGACACAAACACAATGTATCCCTGATGCGATTCGCTGAGGAGAGCACAGTACTTTAGCGGTATTCTTCAAAGTGGATGGCTTCAATCTAACCATGAGACTACATTGAAAACCCCAAATATGGGACATTGTTCAAAATAAATAGCCAGTACTCTTCGAAAGTCACAAAGAAACTCTGAGAGAATGTCACTGATCGGAGGAGACTATGGAGACTGAACAATTAAATGTGATGTGGGATTCGGGATTAGATTCTAGAACAGGAGGGAAGGATGGCAGTGAGTGCATCAGCTATGCAAGCCCACCATCAGGTTCAACGACTTGCTGGAAGGACTCACAGAACTCAGAGAAGCTGCCATGGTCCCAGCGCAGTTTACTGCAGAGAAGGACGCAGATTGAAATCAGCACGGGGAGAAGGCAAACGAGACGAAGTCCAGGGGAAGACAGGTGCAAGCTTCCAGGGATCCGCTCCCAGCAAAGTCACAATAGACGTGCTTAAGTCTCCCAGCAGCAGCGTGTGACAGTGCGTGCACAGTGTCGTCAACAACGAAAGCTCACCGAACCTTGGTGCCCAGGGTTTATGTTGGGGGTCAGTCACTCAGGCATGCAGCGCCCTTAAGACTGACTTTAGCTATTCAGTCTCTAGCACCTCCCAGAAACCAAACTGATACTGGGTGGCCCAAAGCCTCGGGTATACAAAAACGGATGCTCACCATAAATGACATGGTTAGTATAAAGTATCTGGTAAAATTGATACAGTAAGACTCAAGGTCTCACCTCAAGCCAACAAAAATACTTCTATCAGGCAGAATATTCCACGTGCTCAGAAGTTACCCTCTAGGAGCCAGTTAAGGGCCAATCTTGATGACAGGATTAATGTACTAGTGATCAGCATTTATGATGTAATAACGCTGCAAAATTTTGTAAGAAAGGGAAATACAGGAATAGAAGAAATATTTTCAGCAACAGTAGGATGTATCATCTCCCCTCAATGTATGCTTTTCAAAAAGGGCCTTGCTGGAGATTTGTTGATTTTGCACTTCCAGAAATTTCAGTAGGAATTAACAAAACTTAAACCATTGCTACTTGCTAAAAGAAAGAATCATCTTTCCAGGGAAATATTTGAATATACATTAGAGGAATATACCACAAAAGAAAGGAGAGCCAGATTGATGTATAAAAATGATACATGCAGGTTGTCATATTTTGTAAGTATGTGTGTTTCCAAATGACTTTTTTTTGTTTTGATCAATGTCACCAAATCATCACAGAGGAAAGAAAGGAGCATTTTTCTTCCTTCCAGATGGTCCCTTTTATCATCTGCCTTTGACCACAAGTGCTATTGAGATGTTTTCTTGGAGAATGGCTGTGCTTGATATAAGTTGAACACTTGCTCAAAGATCCCATTTGTAGGTATAACTCCCATAACATTTGCATTAATAGTCATTCATTGTTTGTTAATGCAAACATCATCCATTAAACAAATATTTATTATTTAATTACAATGTTCTAGGCACTGTTCTAAGAGTGAATACCACAATCTAAGGTCCTTGCTTGCTAATTAGGGAGAAATACAAAAATAGAAAGAAAGAAGGAAGAAAGAAAACAAGCAGGATTCCTGAATAGAGAAGAGGAAGGGGGTTATTACTTACCTCATTTAATCTTGAAAGTCTCACTGAGGAGAAGACATTTAAGCAAAGACCGCTGAAGGACGAGGAGGATTTAGCCATTTAAAAACAAAAAGAAAAAAGAAAAAGAGAAAGAAACAAGCAGAAAACAGGAAAAGAAATAAAAAATTTAGCAATGAACAGATAATATTAATAATAAAAATAACAATAGCAACTAATATTTAGTAAATACCAAGCACTCTGCTATGAACATTACATGTATTATCTCATTTAACCTCCCAATAATTCTCTAGCAGAATTATATTATCCCAATATCCCATATTATCACAATATCCCAATTTTTAGTCAATTTATTTCAGGTAAATAAATCATCCAAAATCATAAGAAGTGAGGCTGAGATTTGAACCCAGATCTGTCTACTGCCAAGTGTTGTCTAGAATCTACATGACTCCAATTTCTGATGAAACCTCTAGTTACTGACCCTTTCAAAACATTGTATATATTTCCACTTCCTAGAGTGACCTCCTCCTCCTCCACATTTACCTAATCCTACCCACTCTCCAAGGGCAGTTCAGGAGCAACCTCTCCTCTCTGCTTCAGTAATAATAATTAATTAGCTGCCATTTCTGGACCCCAGCATTTTACATCCTGAACATTTAATCTTCAAAACAATGCATAAAAAGGATCCTGAGACTTAGATTAAGCCATAGTTCTCCAACTTCCACGGGTATCAATGTCCCCTGGAAGACACGTTAAGACGAAAATTGCTTTCCCAACCCCAGAGTTTCTGACTCAGTAGGTGTAGAGCAAGACCTGAGAGCTTGTGTTTCTAATAAGTTCTAAGTGAAGCTGCTGCTGCTGGTCTGCAGGCCACGCTTTGAGAACATGGAATTAAGTGACTTGCCCGAGTTTATTCAATAAACAGATGGCATAGTTAGCTGAGAGTCGTACTAAGCCACATGGGTGTCCAAAGCCTACATTTTTAATTAGTATGCTGCTACTGATGTAATGTTTTCCAATTGGGTTTTTGGTGAGTACCAAGTATTTGATATGCAGTGTACTTTGTATTGTTTATTGTTTTATTTTTCGTCTCTCTAACCAGAGCACGTCTATAATAAGCTCTTTTTGGCACTCCCGGTCCATAGCAGCGTGTTCTGCACAACCATGATCCTTAGTGAAAATTGCTTTGTTGACAGTCATCTTAGTCTGTTTTGTGCGGCTGTAACAGACTACGTGAGACTGGGTAATTTATGAAGAAGAGAGATTTATTTCTTACAGTTCTGGAGGCTGGAGCATTCAAGGAGGAGGGCAAGGCCCTGCATCTGGCAAGGGCCTTCTTGCTGCATCATCACATGGAAGAAGGTGAGAGGGAGAGAGAATGTGACAAAGAGAAAGAGTGGGAAAAAGAGGCAAAGGAAGGGGGCTGAACTCACCCTTTTGCTAGAAACCCACTCCAAAAATACCCACTGCTGCAATAGTAGCATAATTCATTCATGAGGACAGAGCCCTTAAGACTAGATCATCTCTTAAAGGTTCCAACTCTTAACACTGTTGCATTGGGGATTAAGTTTTCAACACATGAACTTTGGAGAACACATTCAAGCCATGGCATTCTGCCCCTAGGCCCTAAAATCCATGTCCTGCTCACATGCAAAATATATTCATTCCACTCCAATAGTCCCAAAGTCTTAACTGGTTCCAGCACCAACTCAAAAGTTCAAAGTCTAGGGTCTCTTCTAAATCAGGTATAGGTGAGACTCAAGGCACAATTCATCCTGAGGCAAATTCCCTTCCAGCTGTGAGCCTATGAAATCAGAACGAGTTATCTACTTCCAAAATCCAATGGTGGGACAGGCATGGCATAGACATTCCCATTCAGAAGGGGAGAAATAGTCAAGAAAGATGTAATAGGCCCCAAGTTAGCCCCAAACCCATCACTCTCAAGTCTCAAAGCTGGAGAAGGGTCTCTTGGGTTCTACATCCTGCATCCTGAGCACAGCGAGCGGGGCTGGAACCCCAAGGCCTCAGGCAGCTCCACCCCTATGTCTCCTGAGCTTGGTCAACTCAGCAACTCTTGTAGAATCCCAAATTCTGGCTCCTGCACCCGAAATGCAGCCAAAACCAAACACTGTAACACTGGTGCTTGGATGTAGAGAAAGGTTTTCT
Organism: Propithecus coquereli; assembly: GCF_000956105.1. NCBI lineage: Eukaryota > Metazoa > Chordata > Mammalia > Primates > Indriidae > Propithecus > Propithecus coquereli. Next base: position 1,408,529 of record NW_012147634.1, on the reverse strand, counting down.
TCGATTTGGCACAAGCGGGAGGCCAGGAGAGAAAATCTCTCAATTTGTCTCCCCACAGAGATGAGCTAGGATGTGCTGTGTGGTGGGTGAGGGTGGGGACCTCAGGGGACTGAGGGTGAAATATGTTTTTCTTCACTCTCGGCATCTGCAGCAGCCAAACTTCTGAGCATCAGCAGCTAATTTCTTCAAAGGCATTCATTCTGTTCTGCAAAACAAACTGCATAAAATTTTCTTGTGAGCCTGGAGTTGTCTCCTACTGCTTGACAAGACAGTATCCAGCAGTTAGGGACCACTATGCGAGCAAGCGGTTAATGTGAATAAACGACCAAGGGCCTAGTCCAATTTTGCATTTTTTCAGTCATTAAAAATGCTTGGGTACCGAAATCTCAAGGGGCCTGGTTACCCTCTCACAGGTTGGAGGCTTGTGCCTGCAGCTTTCCTGGGCTGGCGTTGCAAGGTGGTGACCTGCAGTTCTGCGGTCATTGGGGCTGCCCCAGTCCCATGGCTCCCCTTGGCACTGCCCTAGCAGGGACTGTCTGTGGTGGCTCTGTCTCCATGGAAGATTTCGGTCTGGGCCTCCAGGCTGTTGACAACATCCTTTGAAACCGAGGTGGAGATCACAGTGGCCCCACAGCTCGTGCACTCCTCACCACGTGGCTGCTGCCCAGACTCACCGCTGTGCCCGCTGAAGCTGCAGCACGAACCGCATCTGGGTCTGCCTGAGCCACGGCTGGGGCAGCCACGGGGCGCTGCGCCAGGATGCAAGAGCAGAGTCCCCAGGTGGCGCTGGGCAGCAAATGATGAGGTCCCACGTCTGGAAGCCTTGCCTGCCGCGCCCTGGCTTGCCTCAGACACCTCTGAAAGGCCTTCAGGGTCATTCTCCCATTGTCTTGGTCAATAGAACCCAACTTCCTTCTACCCACATTAATCGCTTTAGCAAACAGAAATTGGCCACACCCTTAGTGTTCTCTCCAGAACACACTTTTTAATTCTTCACACGGCCAAGCTGAGAGTTTTCCAAATCTTTCCATTCTGTTTTCCTTTTAATTATAAATCCCATCTTTAAATAACTTCTCTCTTCTCTTTTTATTGTAAGTGGCCCAAAGAAACCAGGCACCACCTCGAAGCCTTTGCTGCTCAGATATGTCTTCTGCCAGATGTCCTAGTTCACGGCCCTTAAGTTCTCCCTTTCCCAAAGTTCTAGGACAGGAACACAGTTCCGCCAGTTCTTTGCAACTGTGTGTATAGTAAGAATGGCCTTTACTCCAGTTTTCACTGCCTCGTTCCTCATTTTCCTCTGGGACCTCATCAGGGTGGCCTCTACCCTCCAGATTTCTACTAGCATTCTGATCACTGCCACTTAAGTAACCCTAAGAAGACTCAGGCTTTCTCTCCAGCGCTGGTCTTGCTCTGAGCCCCCACCGGGAATTGCCCTTCATGCTCCGTCCCTCACTCCGGGCTTTTTCTAGCCTGCTTCTCCAAATGCTCCCAGTCCCTATCTACACTCACTTCCCAAGGCACTTCCACATTTTCCGGTGTTTGTTACACAACAGCCCCACTTTGAGGTACCAGTTTTCTGCCTTAGTCTGTTTTGTGCTACAATAACAGAATACTGGAGACTGAGTAATTTATAAAGAACAGAGACTTATTTCTTACACTTCTGGAGGCTGGGGCCTCCCAGTTCCAGGGGCCAGCACCTGCCAAAATCCTTCTTTCTGCCTCATCACATGGTAGAGGTGAGAGGGCAAGAGAGAAAGGAGAGAGAACTGAACTCATCCTTTTCTCAGGCAGAGCCCTCAGAGCCAAACTGTCAGGTTTTAGTCTGAAACTGTCGGTTCTTGGCACACTCGTGTCTGAAGAATGACCAGACATGCCGAAGTTAGGCAAGCGCGATAATGAGGTTTATTGAGGAGAGAAAGACAGGGTTACAGGGCAAGAGCAAGAAATAGGTTTGCAGAGCATGGTACATACGCCACAGATGACGACCTGACCCATTGTCACAGCAGGGCAGGCAAAAGGAAGGGCAAAGAGAAAGGTTGGCTATGGTCTGAGTCCTATTTTATAGTGTCTGGATAGGGACCTCTCTTGTGGTTCAGAAGCACCATGGAACCACTTTGATTGGACAGTTGGGAGTCACATGACCTGAGCCTTAACTACACATGTGGGTTCCAGGTCACTTTCCGGACTTTACGGTACCCGTGTGGCTTGGCCTGTGGGCTAGAGAGTCCTCTGCATTCTCATGCAGCTGGAGCGCCAAGTTCTGATTGGCAAAATCATAGGGTGTTCCCTCCTTCCCCAGGTATGAAGAATCAGGGTTGGGCAGGACCAAGTTGGGGTCAACAGCACCCACTTTCATCCCTGGGAGACACGGAATCCCTCAGTGTCTACCTAACAAAATCACCTCTTAAAGGTCCCACCGTTCAACACTGCTGCATTAGGGATTAAGTTTCCAACATATGAACTTTGCAGTATACATCTGAAGTATAGCAACAGTCATCTCACCCTAGGCTTGATTTAGGCTATTTTGACTTCCAAGAATCCAAGACTCCAAGACTCCCTTAGACTAGTTTTTTTTTTTTTTTTCCTCCCCTGAAGGCCCTTTGGCTTCAGAAGGCTAGCTTTTGTAATGGAGGTTTACCGTAAGAATGAGTGTGACAATAAAAGCGAGAGAATTTTGGCAGGAATCTCAGCTCAGTCTCATTGATACTGAATCTGAAAGGTCCTGTGGGCCCCAGACAGCTCTGGTTACCCCAGTAGCATTATCACTCCACAGCTATTCTGAGTATGTTTGCTTCTCTTTGTGTCCATCTACTTTCATTCCTGCTGCCGTCTACTTGATTCTTTTCATATTCCCAGGCCAAATTTCTGAGAGAAAGAGCTTCTGATAGGTCTATGTAATTACTACCCTCCGTATTTGGATGAGGCTTTTTACACTTAACAAAGTCTTAGGCTCTGCCCCATCTGTGGACAGGCAGCACTTGGTTCAGGTGCCCTGGTCCAGCTGGTTGGGACCAGCTTGGAAGGGTGCCACGGTCCGGAACGTAGCTGGTCATAGGTGTGCTCTCAGCAAGCCTGGGGCAAGACGTTCCCTGTGATTGACACGTCTGATACAAAAATTGCTTTCCACCAAGTCTCCTCTTTGTATTATTTCTAATCATATAAAGTATTTAAGTAAATGACATGAAGATTTTTAAAATCTATTCTGCGGTTCGCGGAGTTTTCTTTTCTTACATCTTTTTGTTCATTAATTCTTTGATGAGATTTCTCCTGTAGTTTTACATGTAATAGTATATTCTCAAGGGAGCACTGTAACAGAGCTATAAAGAATGAAAAATAACAGTGGAAAACTATTAATCCCTTATCCCAGAATGTGAGAATAGCATCTTAATCCCATATCTCAGAGGGTGAGAAAAGATATGGGAGGGAAGTTCTGTTTTAGGTAAAACAACACTGACAGTCTCATAAATTCAACTGTCTGCTTCTATTTGCTCTCTTGGCAGAGCTAGAATATAATAATTGAAACCTTTTATTCTTCAAACATAACCTATATTTTCAGAAAAACTTGGACAGAGATTTTGTTTTACCTTGGATATAGTTTATGCATTCTTTTAATTTTTTTCTTCTTTTTTTCTGCAAACAGAATACTATATATTAAATTTCCGTGGTCAGCTAACCAAACACAAAATTTAAACAAACCTTACATTTCTAAAAGATCCATATCTTAAGAATTGCTACTATTTATTAACCAACTAAAAAAAAAAAAAAATCCAGACTTCTTTTAAGCAAAGGTTCCAGCTGTGCTTTTATTTGCTAGTTGCTGCCCTGAAATTCATGGCGGCCTGTCTCGAATTTCAGAATTTCATTCATCCATAAAACAGGGGTTGAGGATGGCTTGTCTCTTGAAATCAGTTACTAAACTATTATACTTTATTGACTTTCCTGTTCAAATTCTTCTTGTAATAAAGGAGTGTCCTGCTTTGGAGATCACCTTTCTATGCCACCCTTTTTATCTCCTGGGACTCCATAGAGCTTACTCATTCTTTTCTATTGGTCTTGAATTTCTACAGGTTAGAGTCTGGGTGGTTTCCCTTTGAAACCTGTGATAAGAATTTTGTTTTTAGAAACTTCCTGTGTTTTTATTTATTTGTTTATTTATTTGCAGATGTGGGGTAAGATCCACTTGTTCATTCGGTTATTTCCCAGTGCGGAGGGGTCATGTGAAGAAGCAGTTCATGGTGCTGGAGAATCACAAAACATGTATGGGTTTAATGAATGCTCTTTTCATTGACACAAGCCTATTTTGCAAATAAATTATAGAAATACATGTTTTAAAGCTGAAAAATACTAGAAAAAAGTGGCCTGTTTCAACTGAGAGACATAATTGTCTGAAATTAGCCAGGAAAAAAGATAATTTTCACAGAGTTGCATTAAATCCTATCAAAATGAAACTTCATCTCATCAAGATTGTCTTAAGGTGGTGGCCGTCTTGGTGTTTTCCTTCCTGTAAGAGGTCAGCAGAGCAGAGCAATGTGTCCACATGACTCGTCAGAGGCACAAGCACGTAAACTTGAAAAGAGGCGATCTTGGATATGTCTTTCTTAAATGACATCATATTGAGATTGTGAACCTATGAGAACATGCAGAATCTAGTCACTAGAGGTAACAAACCGCTCTGAAAGATAGCCTTTCATCTGCTATTTGAAACAAAAGGTGGAAACTTAATTTAATATTACCTGTAAAACTGCAGAAGGAAACTCTCTGTTAGGAGGCATATTATGACCAGCAACAAATTCCATGAAACCCTTTATAGGAGGTAGGGGGCAGGGTGAACATCTGGCTTCCCTCTGTATCATCAAAAGGCCCTGGATTTGGACCCTTAGGGATTTATTTATTCATTTTTCCAGTCAACCATGAGATTAGAAAGAGGGAGGTGAAAAAAGGGTGAGAAAAATAGCTTCAATATAATTAAAATTTATTTTTGGTGAGCATGAATATATTATGATCAAGTAAAAATAAGAAAAGGGAACAAGGAAGCAATACTAAGTGCACAGAATGACGGCTAACAAGCTTTGTTTGTTCTGTCATACAGTGAGGAGGCCTCTTGGCCTTGATTTCTTTGGGCACATACATGAATCAGAACAGAACACAGAGAATCATTTTATTCACAAAGAATCGGGTTCTCCCCTCACACACACACCCCCGACGGCTCTGTCTGTTCCTAGCTACTCCTCATTGGACCTGAAACTACTGGAGCTCAAGAAAAGATGAACTTTAAATTGTAGAGAATTAATTATATTGCTATCTTATCTATGACACAGCTAAACTTTATTCCGTTCTGCAAATTCTCAAAGCAGGGATGTGGAATAATACATTACAGAGAGCGAGTGGGAAACATTTCCTAGGACTCTCCTGTCTAAGTTTGCACTGTGTAATTTAGCTTCAATTAACTTCAGGGGGCTAACGGAATAGAAGAGGCAAGCTCTATAATTTCCTGTGCAGTTTCAAAATCCAGATCATGTACAGAAAACCTTTTGTCTCATAGCTTTGCTTCCTCCCAAACCTGTCACCCTAGTCATTTTTTGTTGTTTTCTCCACAACAATATTATGAATACCTGAGGCTTAAGAAAGAATCAACCTTGCTTTCCCTGATGCTGACAACAGAGATAGGTAGACAGGAATAACTTTGGTGAAGGGAACTCAGAATTATGGGCCAGTTCAGAGTGGAAGATGGTGAAAACCTTTTATCAGTTTAACTCTCCTTATTCTACAGAGGAGTGTGCATTAAACATCTGCCATTTTAGGTTCACAGAAATATATTTTTACCTTTTCAACAAAGTGTCTTTAGGACCTACAATTCAGACCCGAACACTAGAAAAACATAATAACAGCAACACTAGTTATCATTTATTGAGTGTCCCCTCTGCGTGATGGGAATTCTATTAGGCACTTTACAGGATGCTCATAACTCTGCAATCTCTGCACGGTTGCCTATTTACAGATGAGAAAATTGAGTCTGAGGAATTAAGGAACTTTCCCATGATCACCAAGCTTGTAACAGAGCTGAGGCCCATGTCTGCTTCACTACAAAGCTGAACGGGTTGTCTGTTTTTGCTTCAAAAAGCATTAGCATATGACATCAATAACCAAATAAGAGTAATTTACATTGGTGGTTAAGCCAATCTTGATGGAGCTGTGGGTAGAATTTCCATTCACTTTCAAACCATGTGGAATAATACTACCTTTATTTTCCTAATATAGTCCTTGCAGGAGATTAGATTATATCCTTATTACTAGAGGTTAAACCTACTTTTAGGAAAGATGCAATTGACTCTTGAAAAACTCTAAGACGTAGCAGGGAAACTTAAGGTTTGCTTCCAAAGACCCATTAAACTCTGCTTATACAATTTAGGTTTCAATATTTGACATCCTTCTCTTTCCAATCTATCCCCAAAACTCTCCTTGACCCCAACCCCTCACCCCACCTCACTGTATTTTACAAACAACTTATGCTTTTAGGCAAATTAAATTCCATTTAGATTCTGCAAAACTTTCATTATTTTATTGAGACCATTTTCTGTCCATAACAAGAATGAAACACTAGGAATTTAATTTCTGTTCAGTTTGGCTTACATCCAGGTTGGTGATATCCTACTCCCCTCCTTTTCATTGTCATTGAATGCAATGGACTTACAGAGCCAGACTGCTGGGGCAGCACCAATTCCAATCTGAAACAGCTGCAGAGCTGCTAGGAAAATTCTATTTCTAATGATTAATAGCAAATTTCCAAAAGGACAGAAGATTAACCAACAAATCCCTGGGATTTCTTTGGATCCCCCAAATTCAGCAATATTAGAATTTCATATTTTCTGCTCATAGTCTTCTAGGCATGTGTATTATGAACAAAGCATAACAACAAACTATGTTCGCTTTTAACCTATGTCAAATCTTCCTATGACTTACTTATAATTTATAAAGCTGTAGATGGTAAGACTTTGACTTTTATTGGTAAAAATACACCCAAAATTATTGAGTAAAATTCTCAGTGGCTAGAACCGTAGTAGTCTATCATCCTTGAAATGAGCCTCTTGTTTCAGCCTGTCATTATGCTAAAGAAGCAAAAGGAATCCAGCACTATTAACTCTTCAAGAAAGGAGAGAATACACTCTACTTATTTCTATTTTGATTCACCAAAGTTATAGAGAACCCTTTCCAATGACGTACCTATACTTGATTACTTGATTACCTTGATTACTAATACATGGGAATATTAAATAAAAAATTAACATTTAAATATATTGTAATACTGTCTGAGAGATAATTAAAATAAACTGAGCCCTTTTTAACTCTATTCATTATAGGAATTTTATTGAACAGATTGTGCAAGAACGTTGTGCCTCTAAATTAACACATGAAGAATTTGAGACTTAGAGAGTTTAAGTAACTTACCCAAGGACACAGAGCTACTAAATACTGAACCCTGGACTTGAACTCTGGTCTGACTCTAAATTCATGAGTCAAGGCACGTACATACCTCATTACAACAGAAAGCAAAAAGCAAACATAAGCGAAGCACACAAATCGGAGGTCACATTAGATTGGAAGGTCTATGGGACATAGCAGGTCGTGAGCTGGACCATGAAGGATGGAGAGGATTTTGAAGTTATAGGGGGACTCTGTCTGGGACAATCCAAAGGATTTTCATAAAAATTGCACAAGAGTTGGGAGATGACTGGGAACCACCCGTTCTTGCTCCTTGCTACACTCTGCCAGTAGAGGGTGCTAGAGGGAGACGGCGAGGCTGGAAGAAAGAGATGCCATTTTTCCCTCGTTTGCTCTCTGTTCGCCCCGGCATAACCATAACCCCAGCAATGTTTCTTCAATCTGGTGGCAGCAATTGTTCCCGGAGGAACATCAGAATAATTTCAGCTTGTTCTGCCGCACTGTCAGAGCCAGCCTCGTCATACTCATTCAGAAACACTCGCTTCTGCAGCCAGCATCGACTCTGCCCGCGTCCGGGCCCCGGCCGTGCAGAGCATCTCCTCCGCCTTTCTAAGATAGCAGCTTCTTCTGCAGTTATTTCCTGCGGGATACCTTAATATTACTTTTTTTTCCTTTCCAGGTCTCCAGTATCTGGTTAATAAGCGTACTGTATCCCTCTGTTAAAATAACGGATGGGTTCTGTATGCTGAATACACCCTGGCTGATGCGCGCCGCTCGTGGCCCAACGCCCAAGCGGGTCGCTGGTGGGAAATACGGCCCGACCGCCATGGGCTTGTCGTCAACACTCCACCCCGTCCGCGGAGACGTCCCGCGGGGCGTGTGGCCAGCATCCGAATGAAACTGTGGGGGTGGCTCTGCTAGCAAAGAGCAGAGGCAAAGGGCCACTAGGAGACAAGTGAGAGTGGCAGCCACAGACACGGACAGCGAACGGGAGGCAGCGGGCGAAGGAAGAGGAAAGAACATTCTAGGAAAGAGGAGGAGCTGGGTGTGGGTGGAGCCAGAGTTGGGAGAGACGGAGATTTCTTCCAGGAACTGAGGGAGCGTGCAGTAGCTGGGCGGCAAGAATGGGGAAGCGGACACGAGAGGAGACCGAAGAACCTAAAGAGTCAGGGAGGAGCGAGTGCAGGTGGCCTGGGGATTAGACTCCAGAGCTTCGAAAACCGGTTGTGAAATGTATAGAAAAGGGATGCTAGAAAAAGAGAATAGTAAGATTCACATGATGTGCATATAGTGGGCTTGGGCCACTTTCCTGCATGTAATTTTCAACCTCATATGAGAAACCTTGACTTAGGTAATCAATTTTAAGTCAATGAGGAAGACACTAGAATAGAAATAATAAAGAGAAAAATGAAGGGTGAACTTTGGGGAATACCCGTATTTTAAGTGTGTGAGAGAGGAGGTTGCAGCCAGAGAGCCGAATTGGAGATGAGGTTGGATACTTCCCAGGAATGACTAGGTCAAAGACAGACGTTACCTGTGTATAGCTAAAGAGAAATGAAGGTAAATTAAATAGAATTAAGGAGGTTGGAAAATCATGATACCAGAGTGACAGACAGGTCAAGACTCTGGATCCTGAGGTCCCCGATGATAACAACCATGGAAGGGATGAAGAGGAAGATTTGGAAGCAGTTATTGAAGTCATGGAGAAAGGAGGAGAGCTCCCCTGAGAATCATAATGACCACGATGAGAACATGAAGCAGACAGTATGAGGTTTGAAGGCTATTTGTACAGTGACGGCCAGTCAAAGAGCATCAAGGGATATGCAGCTCTCTACCCCAAACGCCTCTGGTGAACTGACCAGTAGTTTAAAAGAGCCCAGAGTTCACTGCGACAGCTAAGCCTGAAGAGCAGGGATGACTTTGGAATAGAAAGAGTGGATATTTAGGTGGGCACTGCTGCTGGGGATTTTACTGAGGGTTTTGTACTTAGCTCGGTAGCGCTTGCTTTAGTGTTTCTTCTTTTAGTATTGTTCTGGTTGTTTATTGTGTGTGACAAAGTATCCCCAAAATGTTGTGGCTATAACAACTCCCTTTTAATTTCATTTCATGATTTGATGTGATAGAAATCCAAGCAGGGCTCCACTGCTGATTCTTTTGCTCCACGAGGCATCAGCTAACAGCAGGGCAGACCTGGAAAGTCCAAGATGACATTTGGGTGTAGAGGGCTGGAAGTCGGGGCTCAACCAGGCACCTCCTCCTCTCCTTTCCATCTCAGGCTCTCTCCACATGGTCTCTCCAGAGCAGTCTGACTTCTTACATGACAACCTAGGCATCCAAGAGTGCATGTTCCAAAGTCAAGCAGAAGCTGCAAGCCTTCCTATGACCTTGGCTTAGAATGGGGCTTCCGCTTATTCTACTGGTTAAGTTGCTAAGGCCAGCCCAGAAATATGGGCAGTGGAAGAACATACTCTACCTCTTAATGGAAGGAATAGCAAAAAGCCTGTGGCTGTCTTTAATCTGCCACACACAGGATAGGTTTTTAATGACTCGCTCCTTTTAACCATGTAGCAAACCCTCACTGCGCAAGCAGATATTCTTAGGGTTTGTGTCATTTACTCAGAAAGAAAGCACGATGGGGTGAAACTAATATTAAGAGATCAAAGTGATATCTTTGGCTCTGTTATGAGCTGCATTACTTTGAGCAAATCATTCAACTTTTCTGTCTTTTCCCTCATTTTTCAAAAAAGTTTAATATATTACCTCAGAATTTTTATAAGGATCATGTGATCATCCACACAACATGCTTTGAAGAACTCACATAAATACAGACTATAATCATTATTTGCTAGTGTCATTGAGATCATAGGAATCCAGATGATTTAGGTTTGCAAAGCACCGGTTTCCAAAATCCGAATTAGGATGAGTCCTGGGACAACGGAGGGGCTGTCGTCAAGGGTCCCGGATCTTCCGATGTTTTGCAGACACTTAGGGAGAGTTTTCTTGAGTCTGCAGACAAAAGCTGCATACACAAAACCTTTGCTTCTCTGAAATTGTCTCCTGAAATGAAAGAATTACATGTGGAAAGTATCTATATTCCATCTTTTCTCAAGAGAAGCCTAATGGATCTCCCCACATGGATAAACTTTCTGACAATTACAGAATGAAAACTCAGGCCCAAGCTCCATGTCGAGAAGAACTTCTATCAGTGTAAGTATTGAATCAATCAGTAGCTCCCCATTTAACAGAAAAATTGGCTTAAAATTGAATGACTTTAACAACAAAGATATTTGTGGTGATTACTCAAATATATGAAGTATCTAAAACAGGCAAACTCACACAAGCAAAGAATAGAATAGTAACTGCCAGGGGCTGGGGTCAAGGCACATGGGAGCTGCGAGATAAATTAAGTCAGTTCTAGAGATCTGATGTACAATCTCTTTCCTATAGATAACAATACTATATTGTAAGTTTAAGAATTTGTTACCTCTTGTATTATCCTGGATGGAGCTGGAGCCCATTCTTCGAAGTGAAGTATCACAAGAGTAGAAAAACAAGCACCAGATGTACTCACCATCAAATTGGCACTGATTGATCAACACTTATTTGCACATATGGTAGTAACATTCATCGGCTGTCAGGCAGGTGGTGGGGAGGAGTAGATGGTTAAATTCACACCTAATGGGTGCAGTGCGCAGTGGCAGGGGATGGGCATGCTTGTAGCTCTGACTTGGGTGGTGCAAAGGCAATATATGTAACCAAGGTGTTTGTACCCCTAAAAAATAATAATAATAATAACAATAAGGAGTTTGTTAAGAGAGTAGATCTCATATTAAGTGTTCTTACTTAAATAAGACAAAATAAAGAAATAAAGTGATAACACATTATATAACACTTCTATTGAAGCTGATTTTCATTAATGGATTAGATCTTGTCCTAGAGAGTTTAACTTCTGACACTTCAAAGAGCCTTATTTTATGAGTGTTTTGCTGATGAGGTAGTTTCTCAGCATAGTGTAGATGCTGGATTATCACGTAGGAAGCTTGTTAGAGAGTCATAGGATGCAGCCCTTGAGAGCCAGAATTGGAAGACCTTGGGAGGATCCCAGATACTGGCCTTTTCTGCTGGGCTGCAAGGTGACACTGATGAAGGGGTTATCCATGTAAAAGATATTGCCTAAATATGGAGCGAATGGAATGGCTCAGCCTTGGGTAAAAAGAAGATGCTAAAAGTATAAAGTGATATTTCACAATGATCTTTTAGATTTCTGCAAATATTAACCCCAGGCAAAGGGGTGTGACTCCCCCTCAATTATATGGTGTATCATGGGTTACTGCTAGGGACCTCTGAGTTCATTTAGTGCAAACTTTCATTTTGCAGAGAGAACACCCTTGTCAATTCACACCCTTCCTCGTGTTTCCAAAGCATCCAGTACCTTCCTCCACCCAGGACCTTGTGCACTGTGCAGTAGCCACTTAGGACTGTCTCTTCCACTCGACGACAGTCACCTCAACAGGTTGGACACTTTCTCCTTCATTATCATTTTCCTAAGGTCGGTTATTGTCCCAGGTATTGAAAAGGTGCTTAACGGAAGATGGATGGATGGATGGATGGGAAGAATTAAGACCGGAGAACTTAGAAAGCACCAGTGAGGATGCAAAGAGGCACTTATGCCACTTCCAGGCCCAGCAGTCAAAGGAACGTCGAGAGAGAACAGTCTCCACTGAGGGTAAGAGCCGGGCTCCAGCAGCGACATGAAGGGAGAGGCCATGTTCAGAAGAGAGGTCTAAGCACGTAAAGGATGTCGTTGATGACTGAAGCTTAGATTCAGGAGGCCTGGGTAGGAAATTTCAGGAGATAGAGATGAATGGAAAATAAAGTCAGAACAGGGCTACGTGGGGCCAATGGATACATGGTCAGAGGATGTGCATTTTCAGAGTTTCATGAAGTTTGACTTTTACATTTTTGACAATTGTAACATCTATGAGAAACCAAAGTAAAGCAATTAATTCTCTAATTTGTTATCTTAATTTTTTTCCAATTGAGTAATTTGAAGGGTCAAAGTGATTAGTTATTTATAAAACTGAATATATTGTCAAGCAGAACACTGGAGTGTTCCAGGATGCCTCCTACCTTGTACCCTCTCGTACTGACAGAGTTTTCACCAGTGTTTTCCACTAATTCTCCTTTCTCCGACTGGCTAATTTTTGTAATGGTCAATAGTCACAATATTCAAGTTCAGAAAAGCAAGGTTTGCAAACTCTGTTCACATTCATTTTCATGTGCTTTGGGAATCCTACCTAGCTAAGTAGTAATGAAAACTGGAATTTATCTTAAATTGCAACTTTCATATCATTTTGACCACACTGAAAGTTAGTAATTTCTCTGTATTGTAATCATAGTTTAATTACCTCCTGGTGATCTGCAAAACATTTTCTTTTGGAGAGATTCAGTACTTATCTGAAGACTTTATATCTAGATCTACCATTCCATTGCTAACCACGATGACCCTTGAAGACATCAACATCATCTATACACTTTAAATTGGTTCCTATTCAACCTGTAGTTTATCTTATCAACCAAGCAATGGAACGCTTTGAGTTATAGCTAAAACAAACAAATATGACTGCTTCAAATAATCAAATCATCCAGAGAACTTTGTTCCTACAAAATATTTTACTTCAAGCTCTGGAAAAATAGTGATTTAGTCCAGAAAGGTTTTTTTTTTTTTGGTTTTCAATACATAACTGCCTTAAACGATGTGCTTGTGTTTTACGCTTTATTTATTGTAAGTGCTTAGTAACCCAAGCCACAAAATTGCAAAGACTTTATTCTTTTATTTTCCCAGTTTATTTTTCCTCTTTTAGTGGTGCCAGCAACAAAAGGACATGTAACTTTACCCTTTCTGTTTGCAAATACTTTACCTTGTAGACTCTGAAATGACAAGTTCTCTAATTGCTGCTATTTTTTACCAATCTGTTCCTTTTTATGCTATCAAGTGGCTAGTATGTGTTTCCAAATTATATTTTTAAATAAAGTTCCCTTAAATTGACAGAAGTTAAAAAAATACCCATGCCAAAATGTTTTAGCCTTTCGTTTTTTCAAACAGGATTTGGTTTTGCAACTCCAGAAATGGGCCACTTCAAACTTTCCAGGTTTTCTTTTCTATGGTCTTTGTATGCTATATAAATCCTTTTGTCCTATGAAAAATATTTAGGTCATCATTACTTGGTAGAAATAAAAAATAAGTCAATTAAAAATTATATTTAACATTCTGAGTATACATAAAACTTTAAGATTAACAATGAAATAATAGTACAAAAAAAACCTGGAAATTACCAATACTGTAGGGAAAAAGGCAGAAATCACTGACTCATAGAATTTAATGAGTTCTTAATAATTCAACATGAAACTTAAAAATTTGGATTTCTCCACTGCTTTGTAATATAGAATGGATCCGTGCTTTGTCTCTCTCTTCTTCTATCCTTGTTTTTAGGGAAGCAAATAATATTTTCTCTAACTTATCAGAGCTATATTCCTTAGCTTACTTTGGTCCATGATGAATAAAAAGAATACTATTGTTCTATCAGAAGTGATCACTGTCCCCGGCACTGACGAAAATTCCAGAAAATTTGCATGGTAATTCAACCTAAGACAGCTCCAGCATATCAGAGAATTCAGAAGATGGGAATATTCACATTTTTACATACAGAACATTTTTGTAATATAAACGAGCAAGTTTTTCACTACTTCAGTTCCTGTCCTTGGACACGTTGCAGTTTGTCTGTGTTCTAATTAAGATGTGGCAGTATGTCTTGAACACACCACACTGCACCGCTAGACTCACACAGAGCAGAGCAGGCCTGTCACCATGCTTGCTCTGCCTAGGATACTTCTGCCCATAAATCTTTCTCATGCACGTTGCTCTTACTTCTTCTCTAACTCATCTTAAATTTGTGCAATGAGATTTGGAGTTCTAAATTACCCCTATTAACTATAAGCTTCACATTATGGAATGCCAGCCAGTCAATTTTGAACATTGATTCTATCATCTGATACACAACCCTGCTGTTTCACATCATCTACAACTTTATCAAGGTCGTAATTGAACATACTGAACACAGAGGGACCAAACACAAGTTAATTTCAAGCAGCGATCTTTGCCTGTCATTCTCCAGCAAGTTATAAGTCCATCTAACTGTACTAGTTTTCAGCTCAAATTTCTCCACCAATACTTAAGAGAGTGCTTTGCTGAAATTAGGTAGCACTCTGTCTATACCATGCCCCTGATCCACAATTCAAAAAAGAATGACTCCAAAACTGCTTTTTTGTTTTCATTAACCCAGAAATGACCACTTGTTTTTTGAACTCATACAACCAATCTTTTAATAATCTGTTCTGGAAACGTTTCCAAGACCAGTTACAAGTTTACAAAATTTACTTTCTTATGAATTTCAAAAACATTCTGCTCTTCAGGCATCTACAAGTTTCTTCATAATACTTTACAGATTATCAAGCAAAGGCTCAACAACGCCAAACACACAATCTCAGTGTTTCACTTTTTAATTTCTTTCCAACCTAGGAGACTGAAATGCACTTAGAGCATCTGATAATTCAGAGCAAACTGTTCTAAAAAAACGGGAGTATTATATTTACCAAATGAAAGACAGGGACCTACGCTTCAATGTAACTAAAATGAATTTGCTTTTAGGTGAACAAATGGAAACAGTTTTCATTATAAAACTGCAAACATATTTTCCTCCACCTTCTTTTCTTCTCCCCCTGCCTGGACAACAAAACCTGCTTTGAGTCCAGGATCTGATGTCACCAGATATTTTAGTGTGACTTTAAGTCAACGTGCTCTCCTTCAAAGAAAGTATTTGTGTTTTAATCCCCATGTCTCTTATCTTCAAGTGCGGAATTTAAATCTAGGTTTTTTATTAAGGGCATTTCAAGTACCGGAGAGCAGGTGGAGGGAATTTGGGTAAACCGGGAAGGGGAGCAGGGCTCCTGGTTACACCTGAGATCACACCACTTGAATGTTACCTTTTCCTTAAACTCGTAACTGAAAACCTCCTGGACCAAAAAAGAGCCAACAGTTCAAGAAAGACAATATTAATAGCATCGACCAAGTTTTGACCTCTTCATATCTGAAATATAAGTTTGAAAATAAATGCCTATATTTATCTTCAAAAACATAAATCTTAAATTTCTGTCCGTAATTCAGCACTTGCTGCTAAAAGGTTGCAAGGGAGACTCTGAAGATGAAAGCTGAAAGTCACTTAAAGTTCAGCTTAGAACATTTCAGAAGCTGGGCTTCAGTTTTTGTATCTGCTCCTCCTCACAATGGTGCCATTTTGGAGGCTTAACAAAAATTTTCAGGGACAATTTGAACATAATTCATATCAATAATAAATGTAATCATCATAATATTTCCAAATAAACTGGACTTTTAGTCCTTCAAATAATTGTCCATCATAGTATGTCTCCTGGAAATTCTATTGTCTAATAGCTTTCTATTACTATTCTTAAGTCAATTTTTATACATAATTTTAGATGAAAACATTTCACCCTCATGTCATTTCACTAGTAAAATGGGCCATGTGATATATTTTATTAACTGCTAGCTCAATGCCATTTATGTTTTAGGTCACACACAGATGGAAAAAGCCCTCCAAACTCTCCAGGAGAATTATTTAATGCCCCGAGAAATGAGCTATTCTGAGAGAGAACCGTGATAAAGAAAAGATAGGGTTAAATAGCATTAGGCATGGATCCAAAATTCATCCTCAAATTTTGGTGATTTCATTTGCAATTCCAGGAAGTTCGCTTAGTGTAAATCTTTTTTTCTGTTATTGCATCAGATATTTTTGAAAGTCAAAAAGCCTCTGAGACATGACACAGAAAATTAATGACGCCTCAACACACTCTTGGCAAGTAAGAAAACAGATTTGAATAATCATCGCCTATTCCAATGGTGAATTTATTGTAAAAATTTTGATGCAACCATTTTTAGCTTACAAAAATAAAGTTGACTTAATCTATTGGAATGTTGCCTTTGAACTTATAGTAGGAAGCATGTAGGCAGAACGCAAACTTCTAAATCTGCCACTATCCTTTGTTTTTGAAGATAAAATAACTAAATAGATAATAATTATACCACATAGATTTGTAACATGATATAAATAGGAAATAAGTTTTTGTTTGTTTTTGTTATGACAGACTCAAAGTAAAATAAGTACTTCTTAATACTTCCAATACTATGGATTATGCCAAACATCCCAGATTGATTTTGAAAACGAGAACATTTGAAAGAACAGTTTTCCTAACTGAGCTCAGTTTAAAATTGGTAACCTAGTATCTTAGTAAAATATAACAAGTCCAGTATTATTATTCCCTTAAAGTACTATCAGACATGTCTTCTATTTAAGAAAACTATTTCAGCAAAAATTGGAGTGGGAGGGAGGTGAAAGAAAATTACTTTGGGGTGAGGTGAAGGGGAAGTGTCTCAGCAAATATTTTGCATCAGACCTTGCCTGCACAATTTAGAAAAACAAAAATCCTGGTAGATAAAAATAATTATTTCCATTATATAGATAAGAAAATTAAAGCTGAGAGTTGTTAAACAGGTTGCCCAATTACTACTCAACCAGTATTCAAATCAATTCTGTTAATTTTAAAATCCACGCACTTTCTGCTGCACCACATAAATGTTCAACAGGGGTAAAGATTAAGATAAATTATAAATTATCAACTTTTAGAAGTATTATACAGCACTAAAATTATACTTTTGAAATCTACCATCATAGGAAACCTTTATGATAACTGTTCCAATGAACAAGAAGAATTCTATTTGCAGCCATCCTATGAATATTATTATATAAAAATGAAAAAAGTCGATTTCATAAGGTGGTAGTAGAATTATAAAGAATTCCAAATATACCTCTTATCATTGTTCTAAAGATATTTGTGAAAATATGTAGAGAGAAAGGGGGAGAATATCTGTTTCTTGAATATAGTCAAAATGAATGTTTTGGGATACATTTTTAAGTTAAGAATGCATTTTTACATAATGGATTCAAATATGTTATCTTATTTAATCCCCACAAATATATGAAGTGAGATTATTATTATCCACATTTTACAGTGGAGGAAACCAAAGAAGTGATAGAGTAAGTAAACTCGCCTCCAGTTATCCAGTTACCCGGCTAATTACTGCTGATGGGGGCTGGGATTAAACCCACAGCTCGCATTTTCAGCCATAGCACCTATGCTGTTAGTATTTAGGAAAGACAAAATACATCGATATTGCTTACTTTATGGAAATGAAAACTGAGTAGTGACGGACTACATAAGTGACAAAATGACAGACTAATATAAAGTACCAAGAAGTGGCAGGGCACAGTGGCACGTGCCTGTCATCTTAGCACTCTGGGAGGCCAAAGAGGGAAGATCACTTGAGGTCAGGAGTTCGAGACCACCCTGAGCAAGAGCGAGACCCCCATCTCTACTAAAAATAGAAAGAGATTAGCCAGACAACTAAAAATAGAAAAAATTAGCTGGACACGGTGGTACAGGCCTGTAGTCCCAGCTACTGGAGAGGCTGAGGCAGGAGGATCGCTTGAGCCCAGGAGTTTGAGGTTGCTGTGAGCTAGGCTGACACCACGGCACTCTAGTGAGACTCTGTCTAAAAAAAAAAAATTACCAAGAAGTAACAAAGACAGACCTAAAAGGATAGGCTAAATATATAAAGTCTTTGGGGTAACTCCAAAAGGGTCACCAACACTAATATGGTACCACATCAAAGGATGAGTAGAAAACAACTTCAATATATCTTATTGAGGTTAACAAAAATAAATAAATTATAAATACATTGAGATTTACATATATATATATATATTTTTTTTTTGAGATAGTGTCTTACTCTGCTGCCCAGGCTAAAGTACTGTGATGCAATTATAGCTCACTGCAACCTCAAACTCCTGGGCTCAGGTGATCCTCCTGCCTCAGCCTCTCAAGTTGGTGGGACTGCAGGCGTGTGCCACCACATCCAGCCAATTTTTTTTTTAGAGATAGGGTCTTGCTATGCTGTCCAGGCTGGCCTCAAGCGATCCTCCTGCCTTAGTCTTCCAAAGTTTTGGGATTACAGATGTGAGCCACCACACCTGGCAAGATTTACAGTTAAAGAAACAATTGAACAGTTATACATGACAAGGAGAAAATATGGGAATGGAATGAAAATTTTGTACATAGGGACGAGTGAAAGAGATGGTCTTATTAGACCAAAGAGAGGAAATACAATGTTTAAATAAGACAAAGAATGGAGGGGGAAATTATGAACTTCATATTTATATGTATTTTATAACTAATTCTGGAATAATCAACCACTGGATTGCATTGAATTGATTTTTGTCTTAATAGAAATTTCTATATGCTTTGGTAACATCCTGTTGTAGAAGTCAGGAACTCATCTTGCAGTCATGCTTTGCCACCCTCTATGTAAGCTCAGGCGATGGCTCAGCCTCCCCTGTCCGCAACTCCCTAAATCTGTGGAGGAGAGTGTAGGGCTAGGGGACTGTCTGAACTCATCCTATGGGTGTGAACAATTTCTAGACTGTATTGTACTAGTTCTACTATTTGAGCAGAGTGACAGAAGACACAGGAAACAGAGATGAGCTATAACAACACTTATGGCAGTGGCCTAAACGAAATGACTATTTATAGCTAAATATAGCTCTTTAAGTCTATGTTCCTCCTAAGTATTTTTCAATTTTTTTTATTTATGGCAAATTGTTAATACACCAACTTTAACAACACATCATAAATTTCAAGAACTGTACAGAGATAGAAGAGGCTGGCTTCAGAGGCAGGCGGAGTGTCTTTGAATGTTTTGCCCTGATCCTTGTTAAATGATTTACCTAATTTCAATGAGCCCTAGTTTCCTCATCTGTGAACTAGCATTATCTGCTTTGAGGACTGTGATAAGGATTAATGAAATAAACAATGTCAATTAGCTAGTCCAGTGACTGCCACCTCACAGGGATTTTAACAAATGGTAGTTTTACCAGGGCGCCACAAAGCAGTGGGGTTAATGAGTAGTGCTAGTCAGCCTTACCAGTTGAGTAGCAATCCATGCAGATTTAAAGATTTAGAGAATAAACCAGGCAAGTGTCCATTTTCCTGGCTGTATGGAGACAGACTACAAAGTGGAAGTATGCCCAACAGAAAAATCTAGAGAGAAGTAGATGACAAAAACACAAAGAAATCCACACAGGAGAATGCAGATAAACGTGGGAGAATAAAGCTAAGAGGAAAACTATTTTGATTCTGATTCAAGTATGTGACTGATAAAGCTTTCCCAGGCAGGGTGGACAGTGGTCTCTGAGTTTAAATGTGATCCCAAAAACATACTGAACTAGATTTTGGTTTTAGTGACTCTATATGTAGAGTTAATGGCAATTTTAAAACATGAAAATATTTAGCAAAAACAGGAAAACTGTTGCAAATAATTTGTTCATTTTAACACATGAACTGCCATGTGAGTTGTATTTAACTCATGCTAGTTTTGAGCCCGGGGCTGCATGAAGCATATGTAACTCACAAGTCTGTTTACCTTGGGAGTCACATGAACAATTTTTTAGTTGCATAATAACTCATACACAGAAAACAATAAAAAATAACAAATTTTTCCTTAAGTTAGAAAGGATCATTTTGTTTTTGAAGTTTTTAATTATATTTTCAAAATAAAACACCAGTGGCCCCAGGGAAAATTTTTTTTTCTAGTGTGTCAGTCAATGTGTTAAATAAGAAATTTGCCTACATGCTCTGCTTGCCACTAAGTAAAAGCAGACACCAAAGAGAAGGAAAGCCACTGGGCTCCCCCAAAGTCTTTACACATATCCCAGAGTGACTGCTCCATAGTGTCATCAGGGACACCTATAAAGATATCACTTCGTTCCTTAGGGACTAAGTAAGTACTTAGGAATCAATGACAAACTCTACACAGGAAAGGCTTAATGTTGAGAAATATGCACATGTCGATGTCCACAGATCAATTAATATAAGCTGCACTTTCTTATCGCCCTGATTTTGTTCCTGCTCTACTCTGCCTGAAGACTTCTGCTTTTCACGGTTTATATAGTTTCCAACTTTCAGCTCCAATGACAACATCTTTATGAAGATTTTTTTCCTCCAAAACCATAATCCCCACGATTATTTTCCACCACCAGGGCCTCCCACGCCATCGCTCACACTTTCCTTCTGACATATTTTGTTTTATATTATAAATTAGTTTTCAGCCTCTCTTTCTCTATCAGATTATAAACTCTTCGATCATCACCATCGCGAAGTACACATTTTCCCGTGTTGTAGGTACTAAGTATTAGTTGAGCAAATGCTATATTATATTACAGAATTTGTCAACAGTGCCCTACAGTTTTAAATGCTAAAGAATGTGATCAAAATTTATTAGCAGGACTTACTCCTGCTGTATCTCTCCGTAACAGTCTTGGGGACCAGCAGTCCAAAACGTAGTAGCTACTAGGCCGGAAGATTCTGAGTCTTCTACATGAAGTTAATTTCACAAGCTTTTTACCGGCTGCGTGAGCCTGTCTTCTTCCTTGTGAGACGTTTGTCATCTTTCCACCTGCTCAGTTTTAACAAGCTTGCCACGATCAGGGTCACAAAAGCCAATACGTTTAAGGAATGTCTCTTCGTTAATTTACTTATTTATTAATAATAAACATATTGGGTGTTTCCCATAAGCCACTTATCAAGGATGAAAGATTAATAAACAGAAAGCCCTCCCTTCAAGGACCTCCTGATGTAGCAGAAGAAACGATGCTCCATGAGGTCAGAGGCCACGTCCACCTCTCCCTGCTGCGTCCTCCCTGCTTGACACGGACCCTGGCGCAGGTGGGGCACCCAGGAGCCTTTGCTGGAGCAAAGGATTAATGAAAGGCGCCATGTTATGCAGAGGCGTGGGTGGCATTGGTTGGGGGCACATGGAAAGCGGGATGTGTTCTGCGAGAGGGAGGAGCCACGGGGGCAGGGGCGGCTTCGGAGAGGAGGGAGCGTCACTGCCGAGTCTCCCATGGTGACTGGCAATGCATTAAATCAGGAAAGGATCGAGCTGCCCGGGCTGAGTGAACAGCTGGAAGCAGAAGAGGCAACATGCTTATCCAAGCGGCCTTGTTGGTTCTCTGAATCAGACAAATAAGATATGAAGTTTGCCTTCTAGAAGCTTTCACTCAAGAAAAGAATAAAAAAGACACCTAAACAAATTATTGGAATAGAAACGCACAAACAGCACAGGAGATGCAGGGATCCAGAGGAAGGGCAGAGTCTCATAACCCCAAGAGCTGTGAGAATTCGGAAGAAGGGGCGTGATTGTTCTTCCTGGAAGTGTCGGGACAGGTTTTACGGAAGGATAGCCAGACTGGATTCTGGTCCAGTGCGGGATGAGGAAACTGAAGAAAGGAGGCCGGCGCTGCAGCTGGCGGTGGCCATGTGCGCTGGAGGAAGGCGGCCGCGTGAGGACCCGCGGGCGGCCGGAGCGGCGCACGGGGAAGGAGACGGGGGACTCTGCTCCCGAGGACGCGGCAGGCCCTGAGTGCCCCGCGCCGACGGAGTTTCGCGCGACTTCTGTTCCACAGGAAAGAATATGCCCCAGAAAATATTTGACAGGCAAATGGGATCGTAAGATTTGTGCTTCAAGAAGTATAACTGAGGCTGGACTCAGGCCTATAATTCTGGCACTCTGGGAGGCCGAGGCAGGAGGATCGCTTGAGCCCAGGAGTCTGAAGTTGCAGTGAGCTATGATCATGCCACTGCACTCCAGCCTGGGCAATAGTGAGCCAAAAAAGAAGTATAACTGTTATTAACATATAAAAAAGAACTGCAGAGAGCTGCCTGGAGCTAAGATGGGTTGGTACCATATGGACACACAAAGTGGACCACTTTCGAACACCCACCTCCTCTTTATGACCCACTTATTTTCAGTAATAACCATAAAATGAGATAAATAATGATAATGGCCAGAAAATAAATGAAGCAATTAAGATTTTCTTTTCTAAAACTTTACAGTATAATTATGCCACTAAAAATATTAAAATCAAAATCAATAAACTAGACCAATATATATAATGGTATAAACTTTTTTATGTCTTTAATGTATTTTTGAAAAAAAAGTAAAATCTTATATGTCCATGTTGGTCTGCCCCAGTAACGAGTATTAACATTACAGTTTCTGTTCACAGCCCTGATTTCTGCAACTTTGCCAAAATCAATACTTTTTCATATTCCTGTTCAATAACAAATATCACCATATTTGTCAGTCTCTCTTCATTCAGAGTTGATTGAAGAACATGTTTTATTAATTTTAAGTTTAAAAAGTTTCTTTCACGTGAAGCAATCGGTATACTCCAGGTAGTTTCAAACAGTCTTAAACATAAGGATAAGTTTGGCAAAGATACATAAAAATCCTATTTCACAATAATTTCAGAAAACTTAAATGCAAATAACTCCAAGCAGTCACAAATGGAACTAATTCAAATTCTGCTTTTTTATCTTTACAGACCCTGAGTTATCATTGTTTCAAATCTACTGTTTAAATGCAAGAATGTGTAATAGCACAGGATTGGGATCCCTGAACCCTACTGGAGCGTGCTTGAATACTTGCAGCCTGTGTTGTATGCACTCTGGGAACAAAGTCTGAACCTGCAAGTGTCTGGGGTGTGCTGTCTAACCGGAAGTTCTCTGGTTAATGACCATGTACAACACAGTGCTTATTAAAAGAGAAGTAACACAAACGTGCTCACTCGAAGCTACTATAAGTCGCTGTGACTGTTGAAACTGACCAGCAACAGCAGCTATACTTCAGAACTTATCCCAATAAGGGATTTATTTAGAAGAGAAGCATTTTATCACTGACGATGCTTAGGGCTATAAGTGCAGGCTACAATAACAAGCAAATGATCTTTTATTTATTTGTCTTGTTGATTTCAAATTCTCTCTAATTTACAATGCACCCTTTTAGACCACTAACCAAGGAGATGATTGCTACTAGCCTGCGCCTGAATCCTGCACAGAGAAAAGAAGGGAAATGGCAACTGGCGTTTCTTAAGTATTAACACTGTGCCAAACAGGATGCTAGATTCTCATGTAAGAATAACCTTTTGAAGAGACTATTATTTCTCTATTTTAAGATGAATATTAGTATCAATTGCCAAAGATTGCACAGCAAAGTAAGTGGTAAAATTGGAATTCAAACTGAGGTTTTTCTGTTTCCAAAGCATGTACTATCTCCAATCTACCACACTGTTTCTTAAAGGAGAGTGGGGATGAAGTGAGTTTAAGGCTATGGGAAAATTTAGATGAGATGTAATCGAGCTTGAGTTTTGGCAGCATCAGGAAAATGGAGAGAAAAGCATGGTGGGAGGTGATATTGCAAGACCAGATGGACCAAATCTGGCAACATAGAGAATGTGGGAAAAAGACAGATGGTAAAATCCTAGTTTAACAGCCTGGGAAAGCAGAGCCAGCCAACATCTAAGACACCAGTAACTAGCAGTTGCCAAAGTCTGACTGAAATTACAAAGAGATGAAGAAAAGTCTATCTACTAGGACTCCTATTAGAGAAATAGAAATGCAGAGTGAATAATTTGATAAGCTGCTTCGGACTGATAAGTAACATTCTCTTGAAACAACAGATGATTACAAGTTGATTTCTAAGAATGGGGAGTCTACTTAACCACAGAACTGTTGCTTTGCTACGTAGGAAATGCAAGTTTGGAGGCAGAGCTGAATTGTTCAGGAGGGTGGAGAAGAGGCTAAGGGAGCCGCGATTTTCAGTGCCCTGCATCATGCGTGCCCTCTGTCGGCACAGTCTCTCTTCTAAATAAAGAATAAAAAAGTGCTTTTTCAAATATAATGGCTTGAAATATCACAAAATTACTAGCTTTCCAAGTGCATCTACATTGGGGTACTGCTATAAAGGTAGTATTACTTGAAAAATAACTTAGATGATTGCTATATGGATGGAACAAAGGAACAGGGTTTCAAGGGCCAATCTGCACAGTCACACACATAGACTCACAAGCAATTAGGGCCACTCTGTTCATGCCATTTGGATTAATGGCATTTTCTCAGGTGACATCCTCCTCAGGGTGGTTCCTTCTGATATTTACATTTCTTTTCTTATATAGATGAGATGCCATTTCCTTCCTTTTCATCTATTATTCTACTGATAAGAATAGAATAGGTTGTGTTTACCTTCCTAACAATCTTTGGTTGTATTCCCATGGAGCACCACCCCCCGACCACCTGCAGGGAGGAATCACACTGACAACAACTGCCACTATGGGCAGCAGGACACTATTTCCCTGCATACCTCAGAGTATCATTGATTTCATAGTCCTAGAACAGAACACTTTCATTTGACAACTATTATATTTATATTTTTTAAATACTTTTATATAGTCAATTTTTATATGATAGGTCTGTTTGCCTGATTCTGAACTCTATACAAAGAAAAAAATTTTCCATTCCTACTCTACATATAAACGTAAATACCTTGTATCTTAGTCTTTAATGACATACCAAGGTGACTAGATAGTTTATAGCAATCATTTACAGGATCCTGAAAATCACTTAAATTTTGAAAGATTTACTCTTTCCCATGTCTTAAGTGTCACATTCTACTTTTAGTCACCAATAGCTAACATTTACTGAGCTCTTATGTGCCACACACCATTCTAGGCACTTTAAATACATTGGTTCATTTAATCTTCACAACTATCTGAGATAGCTTTGCTTTTGAACCCTTTTTCAGATGTGAAAACTAACTATAAAGGACAAAATATTCCAAAAATTATACTATAACTAATAAGAGATGGTTGGATTTGAACTCAGGAAGTTTTGTCTGGCCCCAGATCCCACACCTGAACTAACTCTCTTTTTACTTATAAAATCTGAGGCAGATCCTAATAACAATAAAAATTTAATTTAATAATTAAAACGTAATAAACTCCACTATCGCACCATAAAAGCTATGAATATTAGGGTGTGTGACAGGTCTACCAAAATTACAAATTCTGAGATGATTCAGCAAGACTTATTCCTGAAATATGGAGCAAACTAGGACAGGAAGAAAAAATCTACTTCGAAAGGGTTAAGGATTCCAGAAGCCTGTAATAGGAGGTTTGCAGTCTAGGGCCACCGTAAAGAAACAGCAGGAGGGGGAGGTAATCTTGGTCTTGCTGTGAGTGCACAAGTCTTTAGTTTAGAATTGTGTCAAACCACCCAGAAAGCCGTGTTTAAAGTTCGTTATATTTCAGAATGGACACAGTATTTTTTACTTTTTCCTGAAGCCAGAAACTAAAGATCAACTTAGGACTTGATTCAATAGTCTCTATTTGAAAAGTTGGACTGAGTTTTGCTAAGAGGATTCAGTCGGGATGTCTATTTTTTCATCATAAAATAAAAATTATCCATACCATTTAGCAGCAAAAAGCTTTTGAACCCACCTCCCAAGTAAAACCACAACATTCTTCAGTTCTGCTTTCTGGTAGGCCAATCACTCTGGCCTTCAAAAAAAATAGGAAAGAAGTACGTGTGTAACATGCTGCTTCCATGTTCCACCGCCATGTTCCCTTTTCCCCTGTGGGAGAGAGGTCCATGTAGCCCATCCGCGCTCTTTTGTTCATGTCTGTGAGTGTAACTTGGTGTTTTGAGGTGCAGAACAAAGTCTCCAGGGAGCATAGTTCGTGCAATTATATGTTTCCAAGCAGGAAAGCCAACTTGAGGTTTGGAAGAACTAAATGAAAATGGCATTGGCAATAATTTCCATGGCAAGTTGCTCCAAGCTGAAAATGGGTATTTCATTTTTGCATATGCTATGTCCTTTAACCACCCTTTCTGAATCCTGATTGCTTCATGCAAATCGATGAAAAACCAGGTTTTTTAGGATGTAGAATCAGAAATACTACTCCATATTTAACCTGCTGGAAAGAACACTGATTTTTGGTAATTTTGCTCTTACGGAGCATCATTTCTACTAAATAGGAAAAACCTCAGAAAAGATAAAATGCAGAGGTTTCCCTATTTCTCCAATAAATAACTTTCACCCTGAACACTGACACCCTGTGCCCTCTGGTTTCCGCTGGGGACTAGCTGAGCAGCAATATTGCACTTACCTGGTCACGGGCTGTTGCAGAGTATAGCGTCCATACCTCTCAATGGAATCAATTTATTTTGTTTTTAAAAAGTGTTTATTTTGATAATAGCAAATAATGGCCTTCTTTCTACTTAATATTAGTATTTCTGTTTAACACAAAGATACTATTTAGGTAAATTTAGGAGAAATTAATTTTAAAAGTACACTTTCTAAGTAACTTTTCCTTTAATAATGATTGGGAGTATTTTTATAGATTTGGTCACATCACTTCCACTTTATACCCATCTGTTTATGAAAGCATGAATTCTCTTGCTCACTCTGAATACTAAATCGATCCAATAGTTTCCTAGCTTCTCTCTAGCAAACTTGGTTCCTTACAATCCACAATATCAAGAATGCTCCTTTTTCCCATTTCTTCCCCCTGAGAACTTCCAACTGGTTTCACAAAGGGGATCACAACGCACTGTCCTTTCTGCCCCAGCTTGCCCAGAGCCCTAAATTTCAGTGAAAGACGTTTGTTTTATGAGTGGGATTTTCAAGAATCCAAATCCTTATTCTTTCTGATTAAAAGTATTTCTACTCATATGCATTAAATATTTGCAAATGTCTGTGTGACTTTGTTAGAATAAAAACCATGGAAATTATCAATGTCATTAACATGAGACTGCCAGATATGCTCTAATTTGAGATGAAAACAAAACTGAAAGCCCAAATTCCTTGAAAGAAAAGAATAGCTCCTTTGTATGTGTCAATTGTAAACACACAAGAAAGTTCGTAAATGAATCAACAGTCAATGTTTCAACTACAAAGAAACAAAGACGAAACAGAAAAAAACATAAGAATGTAATGATTTCCGTAAAAACATCCTATGTGAAAATATTGCCACCCACCATCATTTTTTTTCTTTTGCTAACTACAGCATACTTTTTCAAAGAATTTTTGGCATCTCTACATGATAAATTATGTGAATTATTGTTGGATCAAAATTCCTTTGAAATAACTGCAGGTGTTCAAGATCCTGTCAGAGCAAATATATTTTAAGTACCCTGAAGACGCTGACACCCAGCCATTTCTCAGGCTTCTTTGAGGTAAAGCTCCTGTTGGGAGTGGCGTGGTTTAAATTGGAGACATATGGCGCTCTACCCATTGAAAATAGGAGGAAACCCATCCAACTGGCACAGAATTAGAATCTGACTCCTGATTTAACTCAGTATTTGTGAGTCTTTTTTCTGCTATGTATTCTCTCCTTCATTTCTTCTTAATTCATAGTAAAATGCTTCAGGAGGGTATTCCATTGCTAGGTTGGGAACTACAGCTTCTTAGGAACGTAATTTAGTGTATGTGATGATGTTGATTATAATGTGATCTGCATTGGATAAATCATCTGTATTCACATCTTATTTTCTTCAATGATCCTCTTCAGGAAAAAGGTTTAAAGATATTATTTTTTAAATTAGTATAAGAAGTAAAACCTAGCAGGTGCTTCTGCTTATTGAATTAATGAATGAATGCTATCTTGTATTTTAAGAAAAAGGGAGGGGAACTAAATATATGTAGCAAATTATGAGTCACATGTTATAAGCATTTTACGAGTCTCATTAAATTCTTACACAATAGAAGACAAGTATTATTGTTCACATTTATCAATTAAGAAAATTGAGGGTCAAAAAACTTAAGTTATTCAATATCACACAGTTAGTGACAAGAAAAGATTTTCTCAGCTTTACTCCTAACAATGACTATTTTCTTTCAATTTTATTCAGATTTCCAAAGGTTCTATTTTAGGCTTTGATAATTATCTCTACTGTATATAGGTTGAATCATAATTGCTAGTATTCAACTATTTTTGACTAACAAATATGTTATTCAAAGTAACGCTTATTTTCTGTGTCATTTCCTATCTCATTATTTCTTTCCCTGTTCTTTTCATTTACTCTGATGTACTTCCAACTTTTTAAGTTTAAACATATAGTTGGTTATTTTTTAGTTCTTTTTCTATTTTGCACATGAAGTTTATAAATTACTAGTATCTTGGCAATATCCCAATAATTTTCATAAACGGTATTTCCATTATCATTTAGCTCCAAATATTTTCTGTTTTTAATTACTTAACTCATGGTTATTAAAAACTGTGTTTTGAATTAACCAAATGTATTTTAGGTATTTTTGTGGATTACTGAAATTGGGCTGTGGTCAAAAGTGATCTTTATAATACTAGTTTCTAAACATCATAAGATTTTCCTTATGAACCTAACATACAGCCAATTTTTATAAGCATTCAGTGTTTACTTAAGAAGGATGTGTATATACTGATTGTTAGCTACAAGCTCCTGTTGTTAATTGTGTTGTTCAAATTGTCTATAATTCGGGTCTGCTTGATATTTAAAATATTGAAAGATAAGTGTATTAAAAGGTCCCATTCTGATGGTGGATTTGTGAATTTCTACTTGTAGTTAAGTCAATTTATCTTTCAATGTTTGGCACTATGTATATTAGACAGCGTTCTTTAGAAAAATAGATCAATAAGATACATATATACATATAAATATACATATTTATATACAGAGAGAGAGAGAGAGAAATTTACTTTTAAAAATTGGATCCCACAATTTTAGGGTCTGATACATCTAACTTTTGTAGGGCAGCAGGCCAGCAGCCTGGAAATGTAAGTAAGAGTGGATACTGCAGTCTCCAGTCCGTATGTCCCAGGATAGCTGGCGGGGAAACTCGGGCAGTGTTTCCATGTTGCAGTCTTGAGAATTTCTTTTTCTTCAGGAAACCTCTGTGTTTGCTCTTAAGGCCTTCAACTGGTTGTTTAAGGTGTACCCACATTATGGATGGTAATCTGCATTATTTAGTCTACTGATTTAAATATTAATCACGTCTAAAAAAACCCCTCCACAGCAATATCTAGACTGGTGTTTCATCAAACACTGGGCACCAGAGCCTGGCCAAGTGGACACATAAAATTAACCACCAAGCAATGCTGCTAAGTGACTACAATTTTAGAATTCATGGAGTTCCTATGAGTTTAATTTTTTAAGTATTAAGTGATCATTTTTATTTCTAGTATGATATACTTAATAGAATCCAAAGGTAATCAATATAATATTAGAAATTTAAAACACTTCCACTGAAATCACATCACTCCTAACTTATTTTTGTCCATCATCTTATTTTTATCATTGTTGGATAATCTCAAAATAGATATAATTATGGTTATTTTTTGTAGTCATTTTTTAAAGTTTGTATCTACATTTTTAATTTATTTGTTCACTATAAATTTTTGAGTTTTGGACCTTCCTTCTGGGATTATTTCCCTTCCTTCTAAATTCATCTTTAGGAGTTATTTTAGTGACTGTCCATGGGTAATAAGTCATTTCTTTTATTTGTCTATTACTAGCTTTTTTCCAACATTCTTCTTAATGATAATTTAAAGTAATATGAAGTCCTCGCTTGAGAGTTGATCTCCAGTGTTTTCTATTTTCTATTGATAATTCTGCTATCATTCTAATCATGTGCAGATAATCTATCTCTTACTTTGGGTGCTTTTAAAACCTTTATTTTTTCCTATTTTACTACAGTTTCATTACATTGCATCTAAATATATATCATTTTTCATACCTGGAAATTCATTGTGCTTGTTGTGCTTCTTTATTTCACCAGTTCTGAAAAATTCTCAGCTATTTTCTCTTCAAAATTGATTCTACTGTCTTCTATTTTCTGTAACTCCACATAGACAAATATTAAAACTTCTAATTCTCTTCTGCATATTGTTTAACTTTTTATATTTCTCGTCTTTTTTCCTTCAGTATAACATTCTAGTTAATCTCGTAAGCAGTAACTTGCAGTTTAACAATTCTTTCTTCAGCTACGTCTACTCTGCTATTTTTACCTCTCCAAGAGTTCTGTTTTTATTTTTTTAATTTCATGGTTTTATTTTTATTGGTAGGAGTTTCTATTTAGTTATTTTGCAAATCTATACTTGGTGGTTTTTTTTTTTTAGTGATATCCTTGCTCAGATTTTTTATGCATTTTGCATATATTTAAACAATATAATTATTTTACATGAAATAATGTCGCTATTTAAAGTCCTTGTGGAACTAATTCTCCTATTTGTTGTTATTTTTGTTTTGTCTTAGTCTGTTCTATTTTTACTTATTCTTCTTTACTGTGATTTATAATTTTGGATTGTGGGTTCATGTTTGAACGTCTGGGTTTTCCCTGTGAAGATCGTGCCACATCTGAGCCAAAGATTTTTGTTTTTCCATCAGGTGCCACTTGGCACTACCTTCCCACTCTGGCCTCACCGAATAAATTTCTTGGCTTAGGATTTCCTTGACTATAAAATGGAATTATTTCAAACCCAATATCTGCTTAAGGCCATGTCTAGCTTTTAAAAAATTTTTGAGGAACACTTTATTGATTTGCGCCCAGAGCCCAGGCTGAGAGAGATGTTCCTTACTGTCTCCCTTTACTGCCATGGATTTTCTTCCCAGTCCTCCATTTTACAGAGTGTGGACTTCTAATGGTCCTGACTTACACAGGAGTATCACTTCAAACTTCTCACTTTTCATGGGCTCAAGGCTGTATCTCCTTTCTCCCATGTGACTAATAGGATCCAGGACTCTCAGCAGAATCAGCTGCACAATTTGTAGGGCCCATTGCAAAATGAAAAGATGAGGCCCCTTGTTCAAAAAGTAGGAAAAAGTTGTCATGAAGTGACTAAAATATCAATATTTTTTCTTTCTTCCATAATCTCTCTCTTGCCCTATGGTGTTTTTTATTTGCTACTTAATGTCACAGCCCTTTAATCATGGAAAGACTCACTGGGTGAATAAAGACCCTCACCGTCACCTAAGAAGCCTGCCCTACAGTTTGGTGTACACAGTGCACCTGCTACTAAGTTTTCCCTTCTGCCAGTCACCACTCCAGTGTGCCACACATGGCCAGGGTTTGGAAAGTTAACATCCTCTTCCCACCAACTCACTCACCCAACCTGTAGCAGATGAGCCACTCCCAAGAGAACACAACCTCCAGGCTGAGACACACTCAGTACCTAGATTAGGGGTGGGTTAGTGGTTTACCCTTGTGTGTCGCCCATTGAACTCACTACAGTGCTGCCAGTCCAGGGTAGGGACAGCCAGCACCTGCCCCCCCGCAGGACCCAGGCCTTTCCCATGTCCATGCCTAGGCCCCCATTGTTGGCAGAGGAGAGCAGTGGTGGATGGAATAGGGAGGGAAGAGAAGGTCTTCTAAAGCCTGGAGTGCCTTGTGGTGGGCACCAGGTAGGGGTAGGAGGGCAAGGTTGAGTGAGGTTAAGGTGCAAGGGGTGGCAGAACTGGGCAGCTGAGAATTTGCCCAGTGTTTTCAGGCAGGTGGCAAGACACAGGACCATCCTTGAGTTGAAATTCCAAGTCCCCATCTCTTGCTCTATGGTCCCATTGGACTTCACTTATAAGCCACAAATTCTATGATAAAATTATCAAAAGAATTCAAAAAGACAACTATGCAGCATTAAACTCCAAGGCCCTTCTGAGTATGACAGTATTGGTTGCCCTTATTCTCAGCTGCTATAAGATTAATTTTAGTTGTCGATTTGACTGGATTATAGGATATCTAGAGAACTGATAAAGCATTACTTCTGGGTGTGTCTGTGAGGGTGTCTCCAGAACATACTGGTGGGCAAGTCAGTGGGCTGAGTAAGAAGATCTACCCCCAATGTAGGCAGGCACCTTCCAATCATCTGGGTCCAGGATAGAACAAAAAAAGAAGAGGAAAGGCAATTTATTTCTCTCTCTCTCTCCCTCTCTTTCTCTGTTTTAGAGCTTGGATACCCTTCTTCTCTCGCCCCTCAACATCAGAACTCCAGGTTGTCTGGTTTTTGAATGCTGGGGCTTGTACCAGTGCCACCTGCCCCACACTAACCCCCACAACTTCTCAGACTGAAAGTTATGCTTTCACTTTCCCTGGTTCTGAGGCCTTTGGACTTACACCGAACCGTATGTGTGACAACCTCCCTGGGTCTCCAGCTTGCAGAGGGCATGCCCTGGGACTTCTCAGCCTCCATAATCACATGAGCCAATTCCCCTAATAATTCCCTTCTTATCTATCTATCAATATATGGTATTGGTTCTGTCTACTTGGGGAACCCTGACTAACACAGATTTTGGTACCAGGAATGGTTCTAGAGGAATAGAATTTTAAGAATGAGTTTTCCTAATTGATTCGTGGGTTTTTGAAATTGGCTCTTTGATGTGATTAGAATTAAAAATGCTAAACACTCTACATTCAATAGTACAGACAGCATGATAGTCCTGGGTGCAACCTGTTTGTAGAAATATGAAAAATATCCGCGTTGGTTACTCCTTACCAACCACTTATAAGAGGCAAGGAACTTGGTGACTGGGTATACGATACTTTCAAACATTTGTGGAAAACTAAGGACTATAATGACTTTGGTTGATTGCTCCTAATGTCATTGTATCAACCAGGCAAAGTGAAAAAAGAATGTGTGTAGGGATTTGAAATCCTGCCTCCAGCTCCACACAAATAGCCTAAGAGCTTCTCTGTGTGTCCTGATGGAGAAGTTTCTCCCCTATAGCTGCTGAACTGAAATTGCTAAAAATCGAACACAAGCCCTCGTCATGCACTTAGCTGAATTAAAAGGAAAGTTGAACTCTCAGCCTCACAGGGTGTCTAGTGCTAAAGTGAGGGCATTGGTTGGAAAAGAATGGGATCTTGTAAGTTGGGATGGGAACTTGTGGGAAAACCCTGATGAGGCTGGGAACATTGAGCTCCTGAATTCTGATGAGTCTATTTTATACCAGGGATGTGGCCTCCTCACTCCTGGTGGGATCAGCCCTTCCCCCTCTGTGGGAGGAGATTAGCCCTGCATTGCCTGCAGAAATGGTGTTGACCTCTCCTGAGGCAGTGGCCAAGCAAGACAATACTGATTCTCCTCAGGACCCACCCCCACGCCCTTCATTGCTTCTACACCTGTAACTTGGCTCCAGTTCCAGCAGGGCCCTAGAGGTGAGTTACTAAGTGTGACCTCGGAGAAGGTATGCTTCACTCCAAAAGAACTACTTGAGTTTTCTAGTGTATACAAACAGAAATCTAGGGGACAAATATTAAGGGTGTGAGACAATGGTAGAAGGAACATAAAGTTAGATCAGGCCAAATTCATTCACGCGGGCTCACTAAGCAGAGATTCCGCATTCATTATGGTAGCTAAGGGAGTTAGAAAAGACACTGTTTAAGATGGTCCACTGTGAGTGAGTCAAAGATGCTCCATCTCCCTTGGTTAAACATAGGGAAAAGAATTCAAAGACTGAAGGAGGTTGGAATGCCAGAGCGGATTTGTCACTTCAAACGCACTCACACACTGGGAGGGTCTGGAAGATGTACCATTCACCAGGACTTTGAGAAAAAGATTTGTGAGGGGAGTCCCAGCACCCTTGAAGAGCTCTGTGTTTGCCCTTCTCTGCAGGCTAGACCTTACAGCTGGAACCACAGTCACTCAATTAAAAAACTTAAATGCAATGGGAATAATTAGATTCCAGGGTGGCAGGGGCCAAGTGGTGGCACATATCCACCAAAGGCAAGGTGGGCATAGTTACCGTAATGGATAGCAGAGGCAAAGCATAATCACAATATTCTGACTTCTGTGGATCTATGGTGTTTCCTAGTTAATCATGGTATTACTAGAAGTGAAATTGACAGGAAGCCTACCAAATTCTTACTTGACGTGCATAAGCAAAAAACTTGCAGGTCAAGTGAACAACAGTCTAAATCATATAATAAAAACAGAGAATCACGGCTTCTCAATCAATTCCCAGACTTAAGCCAGTTTACAGACCCAGAAGTCCTAGAATGAAAGAGAGAACAGGTCACCTTGAGGAAGGACCCCAGTATACTACCTAAAATTTTTACTATTAATCTTTCTCCCAACCTTTCCCAAGGGGGCCTATTGCCTTTTACCAGGGTAACAGTGCATTGCAGAAAAGGAAATAATCAGACCTTTTGTGGACTGCCGGATACTGGCTCTGAACTGACATTGATTCCAGGAGACCCAAAGCATCACTGTAGCCCATCAGTCAGAGTAGGGCCTTATAGAGATCGGGTAGTCAATGGAGGTTTAGCTCAGGTCCACTTACAGTGGGTCCCTGAACCATTCTCTGGTTTTTACCCAGTTCTAGACATACTTAGCAGCTGGCAGAATCCCCACATTGATTCCCTATTATTATGGTGGAAAAGGCCAAATGGGAACCATTAGAGCTGTCTTTACTTAGGAAGATAGTAAATCAAAATCAGTTCCGCATTCGTGGAATGATTGCAGAGATTAATGCCACCATCAAGGACTTGAAAGATACAGGGGTAGTGATTCCCACCTCATCCCCATTCAAGTCTCCTATTTGGCCTCTGCAAAACACAGATAGATTCTAGAGAATTAAAGTGAATTATTGAAAGCTTAACCAAGTGGTGACAATTGTAACTGCTGTACCAGATATGATTTCATTGCTTGAGCAAATTAACTCACCTCCTGGTACTCGGTATGTGGCTACTGATTTAGCAAATGCTTTTTTCCCCCCATACCTATCCATAAGGCCCACCAGAAGCAGTTTGCTTTCAGCTGGCACTTTCACTGTCCTACCTCAATCAATTCTCCAGCACCATGTCATGATTTAGTTTGCAGAGATCTTGATCAATTTTCCCTTTCACAAGATATCATGTTTGTTCCGTACATGGATGGCATTATGCTGATTGGATCTAGTGAGCAAGAAATAGCATCAATCACTCTGAACTTGTTGGTAAAACATTCATATGCCAGAGAGTAGGAAATAAATCCAGTGAAAACTCAGGGGCCTTCTACCTCTATAAAATCTCTAGTGTCTGGTAGTACGGGGCATGTTCAGATCCCAGATATCCCTTCTAAAGTGAAGGATAACTTGTGTTGTATCTGGCCCCACCTACAACCAGGAAAGAGATACAGTGCCTAGTGAACCTATTTGTATTTGGGATTTTGGGGGGGGGATTTTGTTTGTTCTTTGTTTATTTGTTTGTTAGTTCCATACTTAGGATGGATAAGAGCCTATTTGGATTTTGGAGTCAACACATTCTTCATTCGGTTGTGTTACTCTGGCCCATTTGCCAAGACCCAAAAAGCTGCTAGTTTTGAGTTGGATCCAGCACAAGAGAAGGCTCTGGAATAGGTACAGTCTGCTGTGCAAGTTTCTCTATCACTTGGGCCACATGATGCAGCAGATCCAACGGTACTTGAGGTATTAGTGGCAGATAGGGATGCTGATTGGACCCTTTGGCAGGCCCCTATAGGTGAATCACAGCTCTGGCTTTTAGGATTTTGGAGAAATCCCCTGCCACCATCCACAGAAAACTACTCTCCTTTTAAGAGGCAGCTCTTGACCTGCTACTGGGCTTCAGTAGAAACTGAACACTTGACCATGGGCCACCGAGTTACCATGTAACCTGAAATGACCATGTGATGATGAACTGGGTGTTATCTGACCCAACAATCCATAAAGTTGGATGTGCACAGAAACACTCCATCATCAAATGGTAGTGATACACACATGACCAGGCCCAAGAAGGTCGTGAAGGCACAAGTAAGGTCCATGAAAAAGTGGCCCAAATGCCCCCAGTGCCCACTCCTGCTGCACTGCCTTCTCCCTCCCAGCCTGGACCTGTGCCTCATGGAGAGTTCCCTATGATCAGTTGACAGAGGGGAGAAGACAAGGGCCTGGTTTACAGATGGTTCTGCATTATATGCAGGCACTAATCAAAAGTGGACACCTTTGGAACTATAGTCCCTTTCTGGGATAGCCCTGAAGGACAGTGGTGAAGGGAAATCTTCTCAGTGGGTGGAATTTCAGCCAGTGGACCTGGTTGTTCACTCTCCTCAGAAGGAGAAATGGCCAGATGTGCATTATATACCAATTTATGGGCTATAGCCAACAGTTTGGCAGAATGGTCAGGGACTTGAAGGAACCAGGCTGATGACTGGAAAATGTGGAAGAGAGACATGTGGATAATAGACCTTTCTGAGTGGGGAAAGGACATAAAGATATTTGTGTCTCATGTGAATGAGAACCAAAGGGTGACCACAGCAGAGGACTCTAAATCAAGTGGATAGGATGACTGGTTTCATGAATCCTGTCATTGCCCCATAGGCTCATGAACAAGGTGGCCATGGGTGGCAGGTTTGGAGGTTATGCATGATCTCAACACCGCATACTTCTACTCACCAAGGCTAACCTGGCTAGTATGCCCAGAGAGGTATGTGGAGAGAATTGCCCAGCAGGAGCTTTGGGCTTTAGTATAAGAACACAGCCAATATATGCAGGTATAGGGGGGATAAGGGGAATAAACATCTTGACCTCACTTTCTTCCCCTCAATCTAATTGCCTGTTTGTCCCTCCCATTGGCCAAACTCAAGGATCTCATAGATACAGTATATAAAGGTCAACATTTTGAGGCACAGGACACAAATAGGGAGGGATGAATGGTGCCTTTGGAGGAACACTATTGTCAGCTTAGAACTCATGAGCTTTCTTATGTGTGTATGCATGTGTGTGGAGGGGAGGAAATTTTCTTGGAAAAGTAATGAACTGGCAAAATTATGCCCATAGTCCTTCATGGTAATGACCAATGAGGTCGATCGGCAACTGCTATGTTTAGATAAGGCCTAAACTTTCCTGTTTGCCACAGTCTTTACTTTCTCAATTATTTATTTTTTTACGTTCTTTATGTTAGCATCCTGGCCTTGTAGACTTTTGTTTCTGTGACTTGTGAACTTTCAAATTGTGGTAAGTGTTATAATGGGGGTATGTCCAAGCTAAAATGCTCACTCCTGCTTGGAGAAATACAGGAACAATTTCTGGAAGGTTTGATATTTGAATAGAGTCTTAAAATATAGATTTCCTAAGGTGGGTATTATGGAGAGGGCATACCAGGCAAAGGAAACAATATTGATGGAGACAAAAATGCTTTCACCTACAGTTAAAGAAACTTAAAAAGTACATCAACATGGCTGGAGCACCAGGTTCTTGGGATTAACGGTGGAGGGAGAATGGAAAGACAATCAGGAGCTGCCTAGCGAAAGTCTTAGGCACCAGCCAAGGAACTTACTCTCATTCCATGGATCACTCTTTCCTACATCTGGGACAGAGAGTGATCCTCAAATCACCTGGGAAATTATTGATTATTATCATGCAAGAAACTGTTTAAAATGCAGATTTCTAGACCCCAATCCAGACTTCATAAATCTATGCTATTTATTAATTTCTCTTATGATTCTGATGGCTATCTAAATTCGGGGACCATGGATATAGGTTGCCAAGTGCTATTGCATGACATGTTGTAGGTTAAGTGCCATATCAGATTTGTCTTTAGGAAAGATCATTCTAGATGCAGTAAAATATCAGAGACTGGGAAAATCATATATTGGGAATTTATTCAGAAAGTTGTTATTGTAATTCAGGAGAAAACAGGGGGGCTTGATAGAGAGGAAGAAATGAACGAATTCTTGTTCATTTTATCTCTGAAATCAGTCTCGTATGAGGTTTTTGTGTACTATCAAGCTACAAATATTATGCATAATTCTTTTAATCTGAGACTCTCTTTCTGAAGATTCTGGTTTTGTAAAGATTTCTTCTACAAATTATTCATCTTAAAAGACTTCTTAACTGAGCATAGCTGCTTCTTTTCTCCAAAATTTCTAAAACCACATAAAATTTCTAATTTTGTGGAAACAGTCATTTATAGTTTTCATCGTGGTAGAAGAGATTCATCTCTATCCCTAAAAAAGTGAACATCGTTACACATAATAACAATGAACAACATAAAATGCCTAACTACGTGCTAATGAAAAGTAAACTTAAGCAGTCCTTACTAATAGTATGTAATAAAAATATAATTCTAAATGCCATTAGACTAGCCTGTCAGCAGTCACAATGCACATACGATATTTTAGAATTTAGACACTTAAGAAACTACTCTTTATGTATACACAGCCATTGCTTCTCAGTAATGAATAAAAATCAAGGTAAACACTAACTGAAGCATAAAACATTTGGAATTAATTTGACTTTTTTGCCCAGCTTTTATAAGAGGTTCTCACAAATCTCTGCAGAAATTCTGGTCCATGAACTATGTAAATTGCTCCTTTAAGTGAGGTTTACAGTAGAAGGATATACTCAAGAGATTGGGCTGTTGTAAGGCATAGAAACCCTATTCCAGAACATTTATTGAAAAAGTATATAAAAATTTTATTATAATAATATGTATATATTCTCTGGAGAAAATAAAATACTTCTCTCATTCATCCTTACCAATTCCTTGTAGATATTAATAATAAAGAGAATGCCTTTATCTACATTTTAGAAAGCTGCGTTAAAAAGAGTTGATTCTATTGGTGCATTTATTATATTATATTCTGGTGAAATTTTTATTTATATATACCCAGGAATATCCCTATAAATATGCAAAGTTATATACGTGATGTAAATTAAAATTTTGTAAAAGTCCTTCTACATAAAAATACACTTTCTTTAATATCTAGAAAATATGTTAAGATAATGTTGAGTCATTGATGTTAAAAAAAAGAAGTAGTGACTATCTTGGTTGATTAAAAGGAAAATACTCCAACACATTTAGAACTTTGTTGTCATTTACATTTAGTCCAAAACTTATCATGTGATCTTCCTCCTTAACAGCTAGATGAGATGAGGCCACTAAGGAAAGAAGACTGGAGAAAGATGAGAAAGTGATAATTTTATAATATGTAATTTTAAGTGCTCTCAAATAGAAGGTTTTTGAGGATCTGCTTCCAAGAGCAGCCTGGATTCCCTAGCAGTTTAGAGACATTGAGTATGCAAAATAAATAAACTATGCAAAGTAAGCCAAAGGGAGATTTCACAGTTTTGTCAATAATCATCCCTGGACGTAGCTTATACCTTTATTATATCCTTGCCTTCTCTGTACTGCCTGTCCCCTAGCGCTATTCAATGGCTTACAGAATGTCTGATCCACAGGCATGTAATGCCGCACAGCACAGCACGGGACCATGAGAACATCTGTCCATTGTACAGTAAAGAAAGTGCAGGAATAAGCCCATGATCATGGGATCCTCTGGGTGTACCTTTTTTTAGAAAGGAAAAGAATTGTAAATCTAATTAAAATTGTTGATCAACAAAGGGTGTTAAGAACAGAATTTAGAATGCGTCATCCTATATGGCTGTCTGAGAAACAACTTGTACAAATACTTGTATGGATATGTGATTTCCTTTCCTTTGGATAAATACCTACAAATAGAATTGTTAAATCTTTTGGTAAGTGTTATATAAAAACTATATAAAAAACACCAAACTGTTTCCCAAATGGATTGTGCAACTATTAATATATTAAAAATTCCCAGATTGTTTTCCAAAGGAGTTGTGCAATTTTACATTTCCACTAAAAATGTGTAAGTTCCGGGTACTCCATATACTAGCAAACTTTTGGTAATGTCAGTCTAGTTAATTGTAACGATTCTAGTGGATGTATACTGTCATCCACTAGATCCATGAAGGTTTAAATATACATTTTCCTAATGATCAATTAATGACATTGAACATCTTTTCATATGCTTGTTGTGCTTTATACATTTCCTTTCATAAAATGTACAAATCTTTTGCCTATATTTAAATACATTATTTGTCTTCATATTATTAAGATATATGAGTTTATTATAGGTTCTGTATACCAATACTTGGTCAAATAGATGTATTACAAAGTGCCTTTCCATTTTCTTTACAGTGTCCTTAGAAGAACAGAAATTCTTTAATTTTGCTGGTGGCTAATTTACCAATATTTTTCTTTTATAATTTATGCTTGTGGTGTCCCTTTAAGAAATCTTTGTCTAACTTTAACTATCAATAATTTTCCTATATTTTATTTTAAAAGTTTTATGAGTTAGTTTTTGCATTGTTCTAGTTGTCTTTGCTGCATAACAAAATATACCACAATTTAGTGGCTTCAAACAACAATCACATTTATTTGGCTTATGAATCTGCAATTTTTGCTGGGCTTGGAGAACACTGCTTGTCTCTGCTTCACTCAGTGTCAGTTGGGGCAGCTGGAAGGCGGGTAGCTGAAACCACCTTAAGATTCATTCACCCACATGTCTGGTGGTTGATATTGTCTATCAGCTGAGATCATAGCTGGGTTTCGGGCAGAACACTTACATGTGGCCTGTCCATGTAGCCTGGGCTTTCCTACAATATGGCGGCTGAGTTCAAGCATCTTGAGAGAAAGAGCCTGAAAGTAGATGTCATATATCTTATGACCTAACCTTAAAAGTAATGACATCACCTATACTCTCTTCTAAGACCAGCTAAGGCTGGTCATATTCAAGACTGTCCCATATTCATAAAGGCTTTGCATTTTGAAAGGAGGTTTAAAAAAAGAAAGGAAGTTAAATCTGCAGATTAAAATTACTACATACTTTCAGATATATCATCCATTTCTGAGTAACTTTTGAGTATGGTATGAAGTAAGAACTACAATTAATTATTTTTCCAAAAGACATATTCAGTTTCAGCATCATTAGTTGAAAGGACTATTGTTTTCCTCTTTGAATTACATTAGAAACATTTATAAAAATAAAATAACCATATGTTGGAAGGTCTCTTTTTAGAATTACTCTTCTCTTCTATTGATCTACATGACTATCCTAACACTAATACCACTCTTTCTTAATAAGTACAATTTCATAATAAGTCTTGAAATCAAATAGTGTGTCTCCCAACTTTGTCCTTCATTTTCAAAATCATTTTGGCTATTCTAGTTCTTTTATATTTCCACATAAATGTTAGAATCATACTGTCAATTTCCATTTTAAATATCCTACTGGAAATTTGATCAGATTTGTAAAATCTATAGATCAATTTGAAGAGTACTAGCATTTTAACAATGTTGAGCCTTCCAATCCATGAACATGGTATATTGCAACATATATTTAGGTATTTCTCTAAGAATTTTTTGGTATATTATTTTGGTATACAGGTCTTACACATATGCTGTTGTATTTATCCATAAGTATGTTATATTTTAGATGCCTAAGTGGTAATTTTAAAATTTCATTTTCCATTTGTCCATTACTAACATATAAAAATATACTGTTTGGATTTTTGGAATTTCAGTCTTATATTCTGCCACTCTGCTAAATGTGTTTAACAGTTTTAGTGGCTTTTTTGTAGATTCCTTTGGGTTAGCTATGTCATTGTCCTTTCCAAGCTGTATGTCTTTTCCTTCTTTAGCCTGCTTCATTACAGGCCATGGTGCAATGTGTAATAGAAATCTCGAGAGCAAACCTACATGCCACTTTCTGATTTTAGGGGAAAACATTCAATCTTTGACTAATAAGTATGATGTTAGCTTTAAGTTTTTCATAGATACTTTTTTTTTTTAGGCTGAGAAATTTCCTTTATATCCTTAATTTTCTGAGAATTGTCAACATAAATGGGTGTTGAATGTTGTCAAATATTTTCCAAGTAGTATTGATTGATATGATCATATGACTTTCTCCTCAATGCTCTTAATATAGTGAATTTATTGATTGATTTTCAAAGGCTAATGAACCTTAGATTCTTGGAATAAATCCCACATGATCATGATGTATTGTCCTCTTGTTATGTTACCAGGTATGATTTTATTTTATTAAGAATATTTACATCAAAGCTCATAAGGGATATTTGTCTGAAGTTTTCTGTACTTTAAATGTATGGTTTTGGACACAGAGTGATGCGGAACTCACAAAATGAGTTAGGGAGTGTTCCTGATTTCTCCATTTCCTAAAATAGCGTATGTAGTTGGTACAATTTCTCCCTAAGTATATGGTAGAATTGAAGCCAGTGAAGCCATCTGCCCTGGAGTTTGTTGTGGGGGGAGAACTTTTGAATTATGAATTCAATTTTTTACATAGATATGGATTTATAAATGTTTCATAAATGTCAATGTCAAGGTCCAACTGGTTGAAGTTTTCTGCATACTAATATTCTTCCTACTTCTTCAAGCAATTACTGAGAAAGAAGTAAGAAAATCTGCAACTGAAATTGTATATTTGTCTATTTCTGCTTGCAGTTCTATCAGTTTTTGCCTCATGTTATTAGGTACATAAATACTTGATATTTTCATGTTCTCTTAATGAATTTGCCCCTTTATCTTTATGAAATGATCCTCTATATAAATATTTTCATGATTTAGGTGGTAGTTGAAACCAAGGTTCAGAATAATATGTGAGGGTAGGAGAAGGGGATATAGAATGAGAAAAGACAAAGAAAGGTTAGCCACAGAACCCTGGGTAACACCAATGTTTAAAGAGTTGGAAAAGAAAAGGAGACCATGACAGAGACTAAAATGTAGCCAAGAGAAAACTTGAAGTGGCGCTACAGAAACAAAATGAAAAGAGAATTTTAAGAGCATGTTTA
Source organism: Propithecus coquereli (assembly GCF_000956105.1). NCBI lineage: Eukaryota > Metazoa > Chordata > Mammalia > Primates > Indriidae > Propithecus > Propithecus coquereli. The sequence goes on along the minus strand of NW_012147634.1, from coordinate 1,365,431 downwards.
ATAGTGTCATATGTTTCAGTCACTATTTAAGTTGATGTCTGAAAATTGACAATAGAAGGTAGTAAGGGGGAGGTTATCCACAACCCTAGCAAGAACACTGCAGTAATGAGTCAGACTTATATTGGATATGAAAGGAAGGAAAGAGAGGTCAATACATTGAAAATGTATTGAGAAGAAGGTTATAAGATGAGAAAGATTTGATCATGTTAATCTACTGAGATGAAAAGAGAATTTGAAGGTACAGGAGAGAGACAGGATTATGATCTCAGTGAGAAAAGAATAAATCTTGTACTTATAAGTTGATTGGGACAAGAAATATAATACCAGCTATAAATTGACATAATTCATAAAAACATTTTATCACTCTTAATAAATATCAATTAGGATCACTTCTACATATCATATGACATTATTTAATTTTATTTCTGCCTAATTTTTGTTACAGAAAAAATACTAATTACTTTTGACACATCTGGCTTATCACGGGGCAGTAATGATTTAACAGCTATTTTCCTTTAGTTTCATCAGTTTCCTCTTTGTGCATTGTCATGCCTCACCCCACAAGAATGCCATGTTCTCTCGTATGTTAGTGTATACAAGATGAAGAAAATATGTTTTCCAAGTAACACTCCAAACATAAAGTACATATTTTCCATCACTTCTAATTTGGAACACAGCAGTTCTTTCTGGTTTCTAACATGACATAAACTAAATCTAACATTTGAAGAGTACCATAATTGCAACAATTTATAAAATGTTATTGGTAAAAATATAAGTAACCACAAACCATGCATTTTTCTTATGCACATATCAACATGTAGCTTTCATATACATTACATATTCTTAAAGGGTCTTAATGATGTATCTGATTATTCAGCGTAGTGGAAGCGCTCTTCACTAGTTACTAAAATACTGCTCTCTCAAGGTTCTTAACCATTTTAAGTCACAGATAAGCTTGAGAACTTTATGGAAATTATTTCTAGAACAATGCATAAACCTGTGCCTATATGCACATATAATTTTTCATACCTTTTTAGAGATTTTTTAAAAACACCTGATTTAACGGAATATAAGCTTTTTGGACATTGGGGTTAATGTCAAAGGAAAAATAAAAAGCATAACAGTGGCAGCATAAAACCATGGTTTAAAAGCATGAATTCTGGAGTCAGGTTTGAGTGCTTAGGTCTTGACCCAGCATTTTGTAGCTGGGTGTTCTTGGCCAAGTTACTTAACAACTCTTACCTTAGTATGCTCCTGTGTAAAATGGGGTTGGAGCAAGGACTAAATTGGAAAAACAGTAAAGCACATGATGAGTACTTTACTTTTTATATAATATGGCATGTAATGATCAATGTTTACTTTAACCATCAGGGAAACAACTTCTATTGAATGGTTCTCAAAGGCATGGGAATTTTTTATTTAGATTTTGCTGTTCATGTTCAAATTTGTAAGGCTTGGATTAAGAATCTCACAGAAACTGCTCTGTTGCTAAGCCTCAGTTTCCCCACCTGTAAAATGGGGCTGAGAATTCCCATATGAGATGTTTATGAAGATTAAATAAGATAATGTATAGCACTTCCTGGCACCTAGTAAGTGTTTAATAGTCGTTACTTGTATTAAAGCAGGTAAATACACAATAAATAATTCAATCCCTAAAAGAAAAAGAAAAGGAAAAAAAACCTATGTGTTGGATATACCCACTCAGGTAGAGCCCAGCTCTGGTGGGGTGACCTTCTAAGTGTTTCTCAGTCACCAAATGACAGGACACCATGTAACAGCGGGCACAATTCTCTTTAGTATTTGAAATATCCCATAAAGCGACACATTTTACAAGGTTGTTCTCAATATTAGTCAATCAAATAATAGCTAGACTAAATAGATGTTTAACATTGCCAGAAGAAATATATACATATATTTCACAAACAAGAAGAATAATTGTGACAATTTTATCAAATGACTCGAGTCATCCTCATGTTTCAATCATCAAAGGTAATGTTCTTGGCATATTATAATACATGCAATAATTCTAGATTTTAAAATGCATTATAAGGATGCAAGGATAATATTGGCCATGAAGACAGTGCATTTGGCTGATGTTGACATATTTGGCCTCTTAGAACAGTGCTCTCCCCAAAAGTCCTGTAGCCTCAGGCACAGGCTCACTAAGAAGGGTGAGGCTTTAATTCGAATTTCCTCGTCTCCTCTCTTATTTCAACCAACGAGCAGCACCCTAAGGCTGCGTGCCGACCTCGGAACATAAATCTAGACAGAACACTAAAAATTGCCTTTAACATGTGCCGTGAGCAGTATCCAGAATGTCATCCCCTGAATGAGCTGAACAGGTTTTGATGCCAAAACCCTTCTAGGCGTGGTTGCACTCAAAGCAGGTGCTTCTTTGGAAAATATATCCAAGACCATTTCTGTCTCATTTTACTTTAAGCAAAGCGAGTTTTTAATTTAAAAAGTACATGCCTCTGAGATGTTTTCCTGACATGATAATCCAAGTAACTTCTGACTGAGGCTAAGGGAAGGTATGTTTCCCGGAGAAGCCTTGTCATAGAGTAAGAGCTTTTAAAGTGTTTGGGAAAGCTCTACTCTTCTGAAATTGAACTTTGTTCAGGATATTGAGATTTTAAGGGCATTTTGCCTCCATGCCAATTTTGTTATACCACTACTTTTCATTTAAATTACAGATGTTTTTGTCTCTTTCTCTGTGAGAGGCTGGCACCAGATCACCCCCCGAGTAGAGCAGACATTGCAGAGGCTGCCCTGCCAGCAGTGGCGGAAAGCTGGATACGATCGGATGTGCAGAGGGCACCCGAGATGCTCAGAAAGCCGTGAAGTCTAATGCTGCACACCCAGAGGCCAGCCACTGCAGTCGCCGGTTCTCCATGAGCAGTGTGCGTAGTGTGCGTGTGCACACTTGCAATTCATGGCTTTCTTTTCTGCTTATGAATCTCTAGACATCTGTCTTTTAAAATGTCTTGTTTATAGGGTCAACAATTTCTGTCTAATAAGATGGACCAAAACGACCTTTTAAATCATTCACAGACTCACAAGGAAAATGACAACGTGTCCCAAATAAAAAATCGAGCAGCAATTATTTCTAAAATCTCTTCAATGTTGTCCAATAACTTTTGCCAAACATAATTTTAAATACCGACTGAACCTTTCCTCCCCTTAGGAGTGCTATACTCCTTTGAAATAAATGGTATATCATTGATGCTTTCTGAAGTCTCAAAATGTTAAGCTGTGTTTGAAAAATTCTGAATTGTGTAGAAAAACAGTAAGACCCTATCTCCTTAATTGAAACACATGGCATCATACATTTATGAAGCACTCACCCACCACAGGTACCTTTGGGAATACTGAGAACACACGATGCAAGAGATGAAGCAAAATCCTGCTTTCCCAGGAACCTGTGTTTCACAAGGGAAGACGCCTAACCTTTCTGAAAGTCCTGGTCATTACAACTTGATAGGCGATTCTTCAACCTCGACCTAAATCACAGGACTATAGTGAAGAATGACTTTAAAAATAAAAAATTAAATATTAAAAATGTAAATTACTGAAGATTTGAAGGCAAACATATTTATGAAATTTTATAAGAAAAGGAGAGTTCATATGGACATAGTATACCAAAAAACTTTTTTATAAAGAAACAAGAATGTGAATTGGTATTGGACTTTAGGGAAGCCATCCTTCTTAAATGAGACTTGGAATTGGGGACAAAGACCCCGATACTGAAGGACCCACTATAGGGGAGCTGATTTAAAGCAACAGGGTTTCAAACGGTCACAATATATTATTTTCGGTAAGTACACTTCTGGAATGTTTCAGTTTGGATTAAGCATCCTGAAACATGGATTTAATTAAAGGAGCCCTTCACATAATTATGGGACTGATTTTCAAAGGCATGCTAGATGATTCAGATTCCTAACAATATTCTGAGCTGCATCATTTAAAGCCTGGTCTGGAAGGGCTATCCCCTGAGAATTTACCATTTTCCAAGAACTAAAGAAATTTCCTGGCTGAACATCTAGAAGTAAAAAATCGAGATCTGGCGCACCTTTATCTTAAATACTATCAACTTTGAGTGACATTTAGGGGCCTCTTAGGAAGGTCTCAAAAGATCGGGCTGGGATTTATCAGCGTAAGACAAGATATTATTGTCCAAAGCCCAGCTACAAATTCTGGGACCCCTCCCAAAATTCTGATCAGTGAAGAGACCCCTACAGGCACTCAAGACACCACCACTTCTCTGCTCAAGGATAAATAAAAACAGTGATCTTCAAAATGGAAATATACCCACAGAAACTGGCAAAACATGTCATTGAGGTGTGGAAAGAAAATATTACTATCTATATTTACTTATTAACTCATTTTAAAAAACTTTTATGTGTACATTTAGAATGTAATATATTAAAATAGTAGAATATATTGTATTATGCATAAATAAACAGGTATGTGGGCAGTCCCCGGGTTACGGATGACCGGAGTATGGTGTTCCGTACTTATGAATGTCTCCCAAGCCTCCCCATCAAGGTGATTTATAATTAAGTACATTAATAATTCAAGAACTAGTTCCTTCTGTGCATGTAAATAAACTTGCATGGCATAAGCGACTCGTTTCGTGCCGCATGTTTACGTTAGCGGCCAGTCTCATAGATAGAGAAGCAGCTGATGAAAACACACGAACACCAAGAATCAGAAGATCCAGAGCCAAGAGAGTTCACAACAAAAGAATTAGCTGGTGCCTTTCATTTCACTGAAGCAGGATTTGCTAAGTTTGAGGGGCAGGATCCTAATATTGAGTGGTTGACACAGGTTTACGTGCAGTTAGTGAGAACATCAGCGCTACGAGGCCATTTACGGCTAAAAAAAGAAAAAGCCTGTGCAAACAACCTTGGATACCTTTTTCGAGAAACCGCCTTCAGTGGTGAGGTCCTCTCCTCCAGCAACAGAATCAAATCCTGATTCCCCAGCTCCCACTCCATCCTCTCCAGTGCCATCTCCACCATGATCTGGAATCAGTGGTAGCTACCTTCTTGCCTCAAAAATGTCCCCTCCAGCAAGCAAGACATTGGTGCAACTTTAGGTGACTGTTAAATTTTAATATTCCCTTTTGAAATTTCTCCTATTTCCTATCTTAACTTTTTGTATGAGTTTGGTATGTTCTGTTTGAATTAAAAGAAAGAGCACAATAGTTTCTGTAACTTATTATAGTACAGAGTATTATAATTATTATTATCACACTGTATTATTATTACCACATATGAGCCATTATAGTATTGTTATTATTATTATCACCATATATGCACTGTTCATCAGGGATCCGAGTTACATACAAATCCCACCTAAAGACGTTCTCAGGAACGTATCTCATCCATAACCCAGGTTGCCTGCACTTAACAATGTTTGTCACAATGGATATCCCACATTCCGTGACAGTCTCACATTCTGGGGCCACTCAGCCGTCTCAGAATGGTGTACAGGGTCAGTGGATCTGCTGCCGGGCAGTACCTGATCGCGAGCGTGGAGTTCAGCTCTTCCGTATTATTCAAGACCAATCTCGTGGGCTGTGAATTCATTCACTCATTCAACAAGTATTCACCAAGCAGCTGGGAATTTGGGGAAGAATGAGTGAACAGGGAGACTCAGAGCTATCTATGTTCGTGGAACTTACGTTCTAACAGGAGAAAGAAAATAAGCAAGAAAATGAGGAAAATTTTTACAGCCAGACAACATTGCATATCCCTGATGTGAAAAGAAGACATTACTTAGGTGATATTCCTGCCAAAAATGTTTGAGTGGACTCTAATCATGAGGAAATAATTAAGTATATTGAAATTTAAAGACATTCTACAAAGTTGTAATAATATGGACGATAAAAAATCCTGGGAATTGTTCTGGATTAAAAGTAACTACAGAGATATAATAGAATTCAATGCGTGATCCTTGATAGAATCTTGGATTGGAAATGAAAAAGCTATAAATAATGTTATTGGAACAATTGAGTCATTTAAATATTAGATAATAGAATTGAATCAACATAATTTTTCCTGATGTGGTAATTCTATTGTGATAATTTAAAAGAATGATCTTGTTCTTGGGAAATGCACACTGAAGTAGATAAAAACATGTGAATGGGTTAAGGTGTCCATTAACTATTCATGCTGCTTTTCTATTAATATAAGCTTGAACATTTCATAAATGAAACTTACAGAATAATAAACAAAATCTGTGTGCATGTGTGTGGGTATGTGTGCGTGTGTAGCAATGTAAGGGGCAAAGAGCAACGAGGATAAAGGTGGGGGGTATTGTTTTATGTTGGTGTTGGCACTTGAGCAGGGATGCAGTAGCGGACAGCAGTGAGGGAGCAGACCGTGCAGCTATCTGGGCAACAGGGGTTTCAAGCAGCACACCCGCCATGTTTGAAGAACAGAAAAGATAAAACGAGACAAAAGCAGAGTGAACAGGAGGGACAATGGGAGGTGATGGGGTCCGGTGAGCAGCTTGGAGTAAGAGCATTGTTGAGCCTTATAGGGCATGATAAGCACATTAAAATTTTCCTCTGAATAAGAAGGAAAATCATTGGAGGTTTTGAACCAAACTATCATGTGAGCTATTTTGATCTTACTATAAAAAAGATTATTTTCTTAATTTTGTTTTAGGATTATTCATTGCTAGTACATAGAAATACAATTGATTTTTGTATTGATTTGTATTGATTTTGTATCCCGCAGACTCATTTCTTTTAAAACACTGAATAATATTTCATTGCATGGATATATTCCAGTTATTCCATTCACCTACTCAAGGACATCTTAGTTGCTTCCAAGTTTGGGCAATTATGAATAAAGCTGCTACAAAACTTTATGTATAGGTTTGTGACATGGACGTAGTTTTCAACTCATTTGGGTAAATACCAAAGAGCATCATTGCAGGATTGCATGGTTAGAGTATATTTAATTTTGTAAAAACTTTCAGATTGTCTTCCCAAGTGGCTGTACCATTTTGCGTTCTACCAACAATGAATGAAAGTTCCTGTCACTCTACATTCTTGACAGCGTTTGATTTTACCATTACTTCACTCACTGGGTTTTACCCACTTCAGCATGTGCGGTTGTCAGTGTTTTTAATTTCAGCTCTTCTAATAGGTGTGTAATAGGAATCACTTTTTTTCCTCTGTTTTTTTAATTTCTTATTTCAGCATATTATGGGGGTAAAATGTTTAGTTTACATAAATAAAAATTACTTTTTTATTCTCTATAAACACACACACATGAATTTAAAGTCAAGGATGACGTATCAAGTCATCGCTTTCTGTACTCAACATGAAATTTTTTCGATAGAGGAATTTATGCTAAGCTTTAATCCCACCACACTGCACAAGACAGGAGCACTGTAAGATGTTCCATTTTCATGAATACCAGTGATAGATTATGCCAGAGTTGCAGGTTTGAGCAACATTCCCGTCTGATAAGAGCAGTAAAACACAAACAATATACGTGGTCTGAATACGGTGCCATTGTGCACGTGCCCTTTACCTAGGTTCCTTGTATTTTTAAGATTCTAAGAGAAGATCTTACAAATGTATGATATCTTCAATAAAGATTTTTGAGATTTTCTTACAAAACTACAAAAGGCATTTTTATTGAATTTTAAATATAGAAAAGGACCTTAAAGATTATTTGGACCAAATCTCTCATTTTCCACCAAGGGCAGCTGAAGCTCAGAAAGGTTAAGTAATTTACCCAGCGCGTGTTTTGGATCACTGATGGTAGAACAGCCACAAGAGCCCTACTCCATACCCTTTGGTGATGCCATCGCTCCCTTGAACTGGGCTGTGAACGGTGTCCTCGCAGCTACAAGTTCTGCCCTCTTGCCTCACCTGAGCAGTCGCAGGAGACCGTGGCTTGCGTGCTGCCCTGTGAAAGCTCTGTCTCCTTTCGAAACGATAAGCTCTAACTTTAACATTAAAATTGATGACAGTGATGATAATTCTAAAATCATGACTATTCACAGAACATTTTCACATGCTTAAATTAGTTTCCCTTAAATTTCAAAACCAATAATCTAAATCACTTAAGATTTCCAAGTCCTTCTTTTTCTGTCATCTTCTTATAAAGCTGTAAACCACCCCCCTGCCCTAGAGTGAGCCCTGGTTTCCTTTCTATGCTTTCTCTGCACTTTGGGGTCTCTTCCTTCCTGAGAGGACTCTCTTTTAGGTTCATGAAATTTTATATTCTGTTGGTCTCTTGGACATCTACTTTTTATTTTATGTTTCTTTGGGGGGCTTGTATACTTCACTTTCTCTGTGCAAACCCTTATTCTAATCTACTAAGAGATAATGGTGCATAGCAGATTCTTCCCCTAATAACATAAAGAAGTTCTTCCATGCCAATTGTTAAATAATAAGAAATTATATCAGCAAGAATAGCAGAAGTAATTTGTTTTCTGATTTCCTAAATTAAGAAAAATATCAACTGAACAAACATAGGAAGCATAATATAATAAAAACATCCATTAATCAAAGATGTAATTAATGTGTTCAAATATGAGGTTGCTGAAATATTAGGACTTATAACTAGAAAAATACACAGGAACTGCCATGAATATCCTCTCGGAAAGTTAAAAATGATAAATAAATAAGGAGCATGCAAGTAACTGTGACTGAGAAGATGCAGATGTTTCATAGAAATAAAACATTGCCTTAATGTTGCTATCACTGTATTTATATTAATATATATTAAGTGTGCACAATGACAGATTATCCTAAGACACTAATGGAAAAGAGGTTATCATTATGAGATACTTATAATAACTAGGTTTTACCTCCATATATAATTGAAATATTAGATCTAATATATGTTCAGCAGATGCAATTATGCTACCCTCATAACAAGAAGGGGGCCCAAACATAAGAAGTATGAAGCTACTGGAGATAGAGGATGGGATTTATGAAGATATGGAGGAAAGTTTGATTAGAAATAGAAAATTAACAAGTTCCCTTAGACATTACTGGTTCATATATTTAATTCAATTGTATTTTACTAATTTAGTCTATTTAGACTAATCACATTATTATTTTCTTTATATAACATATAATGGGTTCAATATTTTAACTTTTCAGAAAGTACCATGGTAATTAAATTTTGAAGCTCTAAATAGATAGTGTTTGTTCCTGTGATGGACTTCAAAGTATATATCATTTTTCTAAACAATTTAATACACTTGATTATTCAATGCTAGCATTTAATGCTCCATATTTAGGGAGCAGTATTGGACAAACACAACTCATTCTTGGGATAAAATCTTAAAACAACCTTTTTGTTCCCAACTGTCTGTTAGTTTTATTAGGTAGGGTAAGATTTTCCCTATCTTTGGAAGTAACAGTCTCAATACAGATAGTAAAATGTCCAGAACCATGTGATAGTTCACACTCTGAATTTATTTTAAAATTAAGGCATTTCCTGTCCTAGAGTACAGCTCATGAACTCTTTGCTCAGATCTTAGAAATATGGTGATGTTGTTAGCTTCCCTCTTCTGAGGTGCCCTCATCCCTCAGTCCAGGCTGCCCTCTTAGACGGGACCTTTCCCATGTTATCTTCCATCTCCACACCCGATTCACAGAGAACCTGTATGCATGCCCTAACCCCAGTGAGATCCGAACATGCAGGCCACCCAGTGAGGCCACCCTGGTCTTGCCAATGTCTAACATGTAGCTTGCCATTCGCATCCTAGAGATTTCTTACGTGAGAGTGAGACCCCACTCCTGCACTCGGAGTGATCTCATGAAAAATTTCTTTCTACAGGTGAGACTAAGAGGTAACACAGCCCTATCCCTACACTTTGGTGGGAGGAGATGGCTATTTACAGCACCCAGTGCGCTCTCGTAAGTAATTCTCATCGCATCCTCTCACTAAAGACCCTTTCCCACGCTTGTCGTTACGTCCGCACCTTCTCTCCGACAAATCTCTCTAAAGAAATTCTCCCCAGATCCCCTCTGAACCCTACACACTCTGTGGTTGTGGATGCAGGGTCTAAGAGCCTGTATCTCGTTTTCTGCTCTCTCCTTTAAGTATTTACACTTGTGCTACCACTTCACTTTGCAATGTCATAGTCATTGTTCTAAGCACCTCAGTTTAAACTACCAACTCTTTTGTTGGTAGTTTGCAAATTACCAATAATTCCACACACCAAGATTAAATGGTAAAAACCTAAGTAATGATGGTGAAAATAGTTCAAGAAATGTATACAATTCTTAAAAATGGACTTAGCTGTCACCTGAGTCATTTTATGTTTACAGATTGAAAGGCCTAAATTTCAGGTAGCCACTGGATGATTGCATAGCCATTTTGGTGTCAAAACTAGGTCCAACAGAACTTTGGGAAAACACAGCCAAGTCTTTAATAAATACCTGCAAGCAGAAGATGCAAAATCACCCACTGAACAACCTTCATCGGGGCCCATCGCCCCTTGTATGTGCCAGGGTGAAGTCAGCAGGAGTCCCTCACATTTATATCCAAATGACCAGCATGTTCAGATAATCAGTCTGTCCATGGTAGTCTGGGATTACAGTACAAATTATTAATATCAAGACAGCAATTAGACTTATCAGTGTTTTAGGCCCATTGGTGGTCAAGCCATTATTACATCTATGTTGATTTCTGTGTCTCGTCGAGCCAGCATGGTGTTGTAGACAGTGCGCCTGAAGTAGTCAGTATGTCTAGACTGTCAGTCTCTCAGAACGGGCACTGTTGAAGAGCTGGTTCAGGTGTTGCCTCTGTATTTAATCTTTCTTGTATATCCTTATAGATCTGAAAGATGCTCTGTGCTCTAGCTGGGAATGCCCAAAGGTGGCTGTGGCTGGGTAGGAAGGGTAGAGAGGAATATTCACTGGCTCTTACCCAGACTTGGGTTCCTGCTGTCTTCTGGACTGGACACCAGGCCCCTTAGAATGGTTAACTCCAGCCGCATTAAATGGAGACTCCACACCCACACCCTCCATTCCCACCTCGTTCACTAGAGACGCTACCACCAGTGCCCCCTGCAACCCTCGCAAGCAAATTACTCCAGAGGTGGGGCACAGGACTAGCCAAAGGCAATACCTGCTCTCCCCCACATTGCCTGTGTGGCCTTGGGCAGGTCACTCTAGCTCTCTGGCTTCAGTTTCCTCATCTCTAAAATTAGAACAATAACAATACTTTTACCTCACGGGGCTGTTCTGAGGATTTAATGAGCTCATTCACGTAGCAGCTCTAAATCAGCAATAAGCGTGTTCAGTGGATACTAGAGATTTTACAGACTGGAGGAGTCACACGAAAACTTTTTGCAAACAGACATGGCATACCTAAGATATATATCATACATGCACATAATATGGTATATACATATGGACATAAATTTTACACATTGACAAGTATTTAATTTACCTCATCACATGCTTTGAAATATTTTGCTACATAAAATTATGGAATGAGGTTTCAAAAATGCATGTAATGGTGAAAATATGTAACTCATAACTCTTAGGTAATCATCTCTGAAATATTCATTTATATACATTGAAATTTGATATAAAGTACTCACTTCTGTTAAATAGAAGAGGGATAAGTTTAATGTCAGCACAGGAGCAAATCTTTGCCAAGGCCTGCTAAGTAAGTCTCCAACTCACAAAAATGCCTTCTCCACGGTTGTCAGGTGAAGGGGAGCAGGGAAGAAGGAATTTCTTTCTTTCTTTTGTACACTTCCAAGGGCTACGTCAGTGAAATGAGGTCCTAGTCCTAACTCTGCCACCGGCTGTGTGCGGCAATAAAAAGATTTCATATCTCCGGGCCTCAATTTTCACATGCTTCAGTGAAGAGGTTGGTAATTGCATGCTTTTTGTTGCAATGACCAGCAAGCCCTGTCTCACCGTCTTAAACAGTCAAGAGACACAGTATCTCAGAAACAAGTCCTCCCCGAGTCGAGCAGTTTGCACGCACATGAACCCAGGATCACCGCACTGCTCCTCGGCAATGCTCTTGGTTCTAGGCTGGTCCGGGTGCCGGCTTCAGCCTACTGGCTTCTCTCGTGGTCACAAGATAAGGGTTATTGGGCCACGTGTCACTTACAAATATGATAAGATCTAGTAGAAGAAGGGTGCTTTCTACGAACAGGAAACCTTTCCCTCAATCACCGGCAGTCTCCCTTCAGGTCTCGTGGGCTAGGATGCAGGGACAAGCCCATTTCCAAAGCAGTCACTGCCAAAAACAATGCTTCCGGAACTGGGTGAAATAGCATTTACTTGATTCATATTGGGAAGAGTTCGCTAATTGATAAAACTTAGGTTTTTGTCAAGAAGTCTTTAGAGCAGCCAAACAACAGTGTTTGCTGCCATCGCTTAGGTCTCTCTTAATTTTAGAAGAATGGTCCTACGGTGTTTTTGTCATTGCCAGCTTAATAAGGCCATGCTAAGTGATAATTTAATGCAACACTGAAATAACTGGCTTTAAAAAGGCAAATAACAATTATACATAAACCATGGAGCAAGAAACAGCAGTCCCATTCTAAAGAGATTCAGATATTCTGAAAATGTTACGTGCAGTTTTGGAATCGCTCAAGTGATAGGGCAAAGGGAGACAACCAATTTTACTTTCATTATTTTCATTTCCTTTGGGATAATAAAACGTGCCCATTTTTTCTAAGAAGCTACCACATGAAGTCTGGGAGAAGCAAACTGTGCCCTGGCTACCAAGTAAGAAGTCAGCCTAGACCAAGAAGTAGAGCAGCAATTCTTAAATAATCAGAAATGCAATAACCAACTGTAGTAGCAGCTGTAATAATCAGAAAAACAATCTTGTGAAAGTTTGATTTTTAAATTAATATTGTTCCCATTTATAGTTATTATCTTATCCTTTGGAGAATATAGTTAGAATTTCCAATAGAAAAACCTTTTAAAACTTTTCCTTTCTTTTGCTCTCTTTTTCACTTTGCCTTCTTTTCTTTCTTTCTTTCTTTCTTCTTTCTCTCTCTCTCTCTTTCTTTCTCTTTCCTTCCTTCTTTTTGCTCTCCTTCCTTCCTTCCTTTCTTCTCTTCCCACTCTCTCTGCTCCCCTCCCTTCCCTCATTCTCTTAAGACCAGTAACATTATTTCTCAGTTTGGGGCAAACAATCAGTGGTGTTCTGAAGACGGCTCATCCTGGCCCACTAGAGCTAATTGTGCACATCAATAGCATTTGTTAATAACTTGAAATTGTCCACAATGGGATAATTCACACAACATAATTTGACAAATACTACAAATCCGGGCTTCTTCTTCTTTTTTTTTTTTTTCCCAGAAAGCCAATTCACTTGCAAACCATCAGAGGCAGAGGCAGCACATCAGAGTGACTAAGAGCAAAGATCCTGGAGCTATACATTTTAGATCAAATACAGTCATCCCTTGGTATCCATGGGGGATTTGTTCCAGGACCCTCTAGGATACCAAAATCCATGGATGCTCAGATCCCTTATGTAAAAACATATTATCTGCATATAGCCTAGGTACATCCTCCCTATACTTTAAATCATCTTTAGATTACTTTTAATACTTGATACAATGTAAATGCTACGTAAATAGTTGTTATACTATATTGGTTAGGGAATAATGACAGGAAAAAATGTCTGTACATGTTCGGTACAGACACAACCATTAATTTTATTTCCAAATATTTTCAATCTATGATTGGTTGAATCCATAAATATGGAACCCAGGAAGTTGGAGGGCTAACTGTATTACCTTTCCCATTTAATCTCTCTGACCATCAGTTTTCTCAGCTGTAAGATAGGGATAATCATACATATTCCATAGAGTAAGAATACAGTGAGACAATGCATTTTGCTGGTGTCATTATTTGTGGGAAATGTGGCCACATATCCAATAGATTATAAATATAGACCCTTTTTTTGAGTAATTGGCTTACATGATTGTGGGGACTGACAAGTCTGAAATTTTCAGAGCAGACTGGCAGGCTAGAGACCCCGAGGAGAGTTGCGCTGCGGTACAATTTCAAGTCCAAGGCAGTCTGGAGGGAGAATTCCTTCTTCCTCAAGCCTCAGTCTTTTTCTCTTAAGGCATTCAACAGATCGGATGAGGCCCACTCAAGTTATGGAGGATAATTCATACCAAAATCTACTGATGTAAATGTTAATAACATATAAAAATACCTTCACAGCGACATCTAGACTGGTGTTCAACCAAACATCTGGGTACCAGAGCCCAGCCAAGTTGACACATAAAATTAACCATCACATAAGGCAGCCATTCCGAGGTAAAAAGTCCAACTACATGCTGCAGAGACCACATAGAGAGGCCCTGAGACTATATGGAGATGGCAGGGGGCCAGCTGAGATCAGCCTTCCAGATATCCCTGCCACGGTACCAGGCTTATGAGCAAAGCCATCTTGGATCCTTTAGTCCATTCCAGTTATCAGCTGAATACTACCAGGTCAACCCAGTCAATACTAGGTAGAGCTAAAGAATTGCCCAGATGAGCCTTGCCCGAATTCCTGACATGTATCATGACATAGGCTGGGCACAGTGGTTCATGCCTATAATCCTAGCACTTTGGGAGGCCAAGGCAGGAAGATCGCTTGAGGCCAGGAGTTCAAGACCAGCCTGAGCAACATAATGAGACCCTCTCTCTACAAAAAATAGAAAAAAACCAGCTGAGCGTGGTGGCACATGCCTGTAGTCCCAGCTACTCGGGAGGCTGAGGCAGGAGGATCACTTGAGCTCAGGAGTTTGAGGTTGCAATGAGCTGTGATGATGGCCCTGCACTCTAGCATGAGCAAAAAAAAAAACCATGATGTAATAAAAATGTTGGTATTTAAGCCACTAAGTTTTGGGATCGGTCTTTATGCAACAAGAGATAATTGAGCACTATCTATCTTTATTTAGACAAGCTTTACTTATGTTTACTTATGAGACAGGTATGCTATAATGAAGCTTACTTAGGTTTCTAAGCCGAAGGTATGTTCCTTCCTGGGAGCAGGTAAGTCTGAATCTGTTTGAGTGCATTTGCATGAAAAACTGAGGAGATTCCTGGAAAATAAATGATCCTGAAGGAAACTAGAGTTTAGCAGATAATCCTGACCCATTTAATTCATGAGAATCCACAGGCTTTTGTATAAGTGCTTGCTATCTATCTTTCTACCCAGCCACACGTGAATTAGTGCCCTGATCCTTACGTAGATAGAGATGAATTTGAGTATTACAGAGTACTATAATCAAAGCCTGAAGGAGTTATTTCAGTTAAATTTTCATAAGATATTGAACACAAGCATCTTATACGCACCCTTTGCTGCAGAGCATAGCCTTGGTACCGCAAAAGCCTCAGCATGCCAGAGGAATAGCGCCCGACAGGCAGCAGCAGTCTTCAGAGAAGAAGCGTCGTACCTGTGAGGAGTGGCAGAACTTAACAGAAGCCGTGTCGGTGCCTCCCGGCTGACCTATGACTGGCTTGGTAGAATCAGGTGAAAAGGGTCAGGAAGAGAGGAACCAAACAGGAGATCCACGTGGTCAACACAGGAGAGCAGCTGTAACAACCTCCCAGGCACACGTGGAGTATTAGAAAGAAAAGTTTCAGGGATCCTGCCAGTAGAGTGAGAACAATGAAAATGTGAGTCTGCACTCTCCTAACCCAGCTCCCGTCATTCCACTCTCTAGAGTCAGTCACCTTCAGCCTTCCCGCGGAACAGTCCTAATAGCACCTGTGTTATGCTGACCACTCATTGCCAGGAAGCCAATCTCTGCCATGGCCACAAAATTCATCTGCTATCACATGAGTGGTTATCAACAATCAGTCATTCTGCCACAAAATCTGTTATATCTATTACTGTAAAAACACATTTTTGTTAAATATTATGTAAAACCAATAAAAATGTGTGCAAAAATTCTTGTTTCTCTGCAACCTAGGTAAGTAATTTTTCAGTAGAGACAAGTCACCATAAAAAGATATTGTTGCCAGGCATGGTAGCTAATGCCTGTAATTCCAGCATTTTGAGAGGCCGAGGCAGGAGGATCCCTTGAGGATAGGAATTAACCAGAGACTAGCCCTGGCAACATAGCAAACTCCATTTCTGCATTAAAAAAAAAAAAAAAAAAAATTGGCCAGGCACAGTGACACATGCCTGTAGTCCCACCTACTTGGGAGGCTGAGGCAGGAGGATTGCTTGAACTCAAGAGTTCAAGGTTGCTGTGAGCTATGATTACACGACTGCACTCCAGTCTGGACAACAGAGTGACACCTCATCTTTAAACAAACAAACAAAAATATTGTCAATTTGAGCATAAGTGGTAAAATTATTAAAGATTAGGACAAGAAGGTACAAAGATTCTGAACTCAGTTTCCTTCACAACTCTCTTTAAATTATTATTACTTCTTAAAAAAAACAAATTTGGAATCTATATTCTAGGGGGAAAAATGACCCTGATATCTTTAAGGGATACTCAAGATAAGCGTCCAGCGTTCCTCTGGTTGCCTCTGAGAATCAAACGGCATTCTGTAAAGTTCTGTTTCATCTCCTTCTGTGAACCTCTAGTAGAGGGTGGATTTATCCTAATATTCCTTTGCATACAACTTACTATAAAATAAGATTACTTGTTTTTTGACTGTTATTCATTTACCTTATTTTACTGAGTTTGTTCTTACTTGGATAATTCTTGATATTGATTTCTATATGGTATTTCTTTGTTTTGTTAAAAATCTGTCCCCAGTGCAAATCCATATTTTTAATTTTTCATTGACTGTTAAGAACTTTTTACTGGTCTAAGTTTATCAGCTTTCACAATCTCATTTGGAAACTAGAAGACTGGCTCACCCATTCTTGTGTAGAAACCTGGTTTCTTTAACTTTGATGTAAATTTACTGAGAAAATAAAATCCAAGATTTGAAAACTACACATCATAGATTTTAACCTTCATTTTTCAGTTTTATTAGGGTAAGTGCAAATAAGCCCTCAAGTATCAGTGGCTTATACAATGTAAGTTTATTCTCAAACAAAGTCTAATTCTGAGTTCCTGGTCAGCGTCATTTAGGAACTAAAACGTTTCCGATCATGTGACTCCACTATTCCTTAAGGCCTGGAAATGCCCTGCTGATTCTCCACATACACCCAGAAAACTGATATAGAGAATAAGCATGGGGAATGGTGCTAAAGTGTTTAAGGGACCAGCCTTGAAAGAGGCATACATCAATTTTGTCCACATTGCATTAAGTAGTATTCAGTTGCCTAGCAACATCAAACTGCAAAGAACACTGGGATATATAGTCCCATTGTGTGTCCTGGAGGAAGAAAGAGTTTGAATGAACACAGAGCAGCCTCTTCCTTATAAGTCCTCCACCACATATAACACTTCCAATACATAATGATAAACTTATTCTCTGTCCTAAAATGATATTTAGAGGTAAACATAAGGATTGAAGACGAAGATATTCTTCCTTCCAAATTATAATGCCCTCTGTAACATGAAGAATTAAGAACTAAGCTGATCTTTTCCTGTAATGAGCTATAGTATATTTCAAATTATTGCTATCAATGAACAAGTAACTTTATCACTATAATGTGCATGGTAAATTGTCTTCCATACGTACACATGCGGGTATTACTTCTACAGAAATTAAAGGAAATACTCAGAAAATATGGCCTTTTAGGGAAATAAATCCTGGGCAAATATGAGTTTAAAAGCAAATTTTATCATTATTACTGATTTTTAGTTGAAGAAATGCAGTTAGTTGATTGATTTGTTTGATTTTCTAAAACTAATGATAAAAAGGTTTTTATTACAGAGAAATAATTACATATTATAGAAATTTGATCTGTGTTCATGTTAGACTCTAGAAGACTATGAAAACAAAATGTGATATGAGAATAATAGAATAATAATTGAAAATCAGGACAATATATTTCATGGAGGTTTATCTCAAGAAAAACCAAGCTAGAATTACATAAATTAGAGCTCTAAAAACATTTTTGTTAATTTACAATTTGGAAGTGAAATAATCAAATCTAATTTAGAGGAAATATTCAAAATTATTAATTTAAGATGTTTCACCAAAGAATTCTTTAGATGTCCCAAGGGAGCATAACGTTCTTAAACTATAATCCAAAAAATTTTAAACTATGACAGATAATATCTTCATTGTATATTTCTAATATTTTCGATTAATGTCCGTAATAAAGACATTATATATCATATAGCTTTATTAGACTTTCTTTATAAAACGTGACTTCTGCAGCCCCATTAGGAGAAAGATAATCTGCTTGTCTTTCTATCTTCTTTGAATGACCTCCTGAGAAAAAAGGAAATGATGCCTCCTTGGCTGCATTTAAAAAATCATTTTCCAGTCAGCAGTGCTTAATTCTCCCCATCCATTTATTCAAACAAGCACAGGCCAAGAATATTCTGGCATATTCAGAGCTAGAGGATTGAATGGGTGGTGTCTGATAGTTTGTTTTTTGGAACAGTTATCATCACTGGTGGAATAATGATTTATTTGACCAGAGTGTCTGAGGAACAAATCGGAGAAGCCTGGGAAGCATGGCTGAGTGCAAGAAAAACAGTGCAGTCGGTGAGATTTACGTTCAGCGTTCCTGATGACTTCACTGTCATCGGTTCCCCTTCTTTCAGGTCCTCGCTGTGAGGCTCAGCTTGGACGTAACCTCAGGCAGTGCACTACAATCTGGACCTTTTCTTCTCTTCCTTCGTTCATTTTGAACTGCATTTTCTTCATCCTTCCTCATTATCCCAGACGACATTTTTCTTATATAATCGATTAATCTTAGTAACATGTCAGTGTACATCAATGCTTTGATATCATTAATATTTTAATGTAGAACTATAGAACAGGAAAATCTTTACTTTCTCTCTTGGGAACCGAGAAAGAATTCTTAAGGCATAGGAATAAGAGGATACTCCACAGCCTTCAAATATGAACCATATCTGGACTCTATACATGGCCTTCTCCTTCAATAATGGGCCATTATTTTTATTTCCTCCCTTATGTGTAATGAGATAGTGGGTTTGTATGAGTTAACATATACTCATCTCCATCTGGTATTTAAAGCTATCCACAGGATGTTCCTGTGTTAATTTTCTATTGATGCATGGCAAATGACCACAAATTTAGAATATTAAAACAACACCTATTTATTATATCACAGTTCTGTAGGTCAGAAATCCAAGAGGGCTCAGATGGGGACCCTGCTCTAGGTCTCACAAGATTAAAATCAGGGTGTCACCTGGCCTGGTTCTTATCTGGAGGCTTAGGGGGGAAATCCACCTCCAGGCGCATTCAGATTGTTGGCAGAATTCAGCTCCATGTGATTGTAGGACTAAGGTCCTGTTTCCATGCTGAGTTGACCAGAGATTGTTCTTAGTTTTTGAAGCTGCCCACATTCCTTGGCTGGTGGCACTCTTCATCAAAACCAGCAATGGTGCATTGAATTCTTATTGTGTTTGGAATCTCTCTCACTTCTCCTTCTGCCTTCCTCTTCTGCCACCAGCCTTCGAAGACGCTCTGCTGTTAATGGCTCACGTTCTTACATTGAGCACACCTGGATAACTCAGGGTAATCTCTTCATTTTAAGACCAGCCAATCAGTAACAATCAGCAAAGTCTCTTTTGCCACATAAGGTAACAGGACACTCATCACAGTCACAGATCCCTGGGAACAGAAAATGAAACCTTGTAGGGAAGGTGGGGAGGCATTTTTAGCATACTGCCTACCAAAGGCCCTAACAAATACTCCCATCCAAACAAACAAAATTCATTCCCTTAAACCATCCCCATAGTATTTTCTCTCTACATCTTTTCTTACCTTGTTCTTTCTACTTAGAACACATTTCTCCCTTTAAACCCCATTGTCCAACTTCACTTACCTACGGTCTCACTGATACCTCAAGGTCCCCTTCACAGGGCTCTTCCATCATGAACCCCTATCAGTGGGATCCAGCTCTCCTTTAACCATCAATCCAGCTTAACATGTACGTCTTTGATTGATACTAATTACATTTTGCCTTTCATTTTGTTTTCCTTTATGCTTGGTTCCTATTTAATGGCAAATGCCTGGAAGACTGTGACGGTGTCCTCTCACCTTCGAGTACCAACAGCACCTATGATGACCTAAAGAACAGTGCTACTCAAAGTGCATCCACAGATCTGCACTGGCCGGCAAACTATTCATTGCCAGCTCATAATGAGATAAGTAGAGAAATTGAGAAAACTTTTATGAAACTTTGACATTAATATGACATAAAAACATGATTGATGTTTAAAAAATTAATGTCTATTATATTTAAAGTATTCTTGTGACAGATTAGAAATTTTTTAAAAACTAATCCTTTAACCCAAATAATTAAAGACATACTATTACAGAAGGCATGGAAAAATACATAATGAGTACAATTTCATTTTTCCATGTATTAAGTCAGGTTCCCTCTTTCAAACAAGATCCTCCTTTCAAAGACTGTAGCATTTATTGTAAAAAGTTAGAATTGGGGGCTAATCTTTTATGCTTTCAAAATTAATGCTATTATCATAAAGCACTTAGGTAAAATCCTGTACTCATCTTACAAACCATAGCATGAACAGCTATTATCAACAAATCAACAAATGGCACCTTTTGCACTTTCAGCAATTTCCCTAGTAAAACATATTATCTTTAACATGAGAGTTCTTTTGAGAATTCTGGAACTACCTAGAAATGTTGACAAGATGATTCATAAGCAAAGGGGAATTCAAATTCTCCTCTGCCTAAACAAGTTAAGGATATATTTCTGAGGGTCTAAGGTTTCCTCTGACTAAATGCATTAAATAAAGTACATCTTTGCTATTCTCTTTCAACTTCAACCACAAATTGGGATGACCCATGGGCTTGGGCAGGGTTGCACGTTCAGAATTTTCTTTCAGTTTAACCAAACTGAACATTATCATTCGTTTGTTCAAGAAATATTTATTGAGGGCCTACCATGTGCCAAGAATTCTTCTCATACAGTGGTAAAGTAGTAAACCAAACAAACACAAATCTCAGCCCTCATGGAAATGACACCCTAGCAGGGAGTTTTCATTCTAAGAGGGTTGACTTGGGAAGTACACATTTTCTGTTGCCTGTATCCCTCTCTATCTGACTCTTTCACAAGCCTCCTTTAACTCTCAGCCCATTCCTTGGAACCCACTAAATTGAACCATTCCTCTTCATATACAAAATCATGAGACATACTGAGATCTAGTTCTGGGATTCTTTATAAGAATTCATTCTAAGGTGACAAATCAATAAGATCCTGAGAAGGCTGTTCATGTTTGCATGTGAGGAACCATGGGAAGACCCCCGAAATACCTGGAGAGATATTATTTTGAAGGGAAGAAGACTGAGATTCTGTGTCATGAAAGTGACAGCTTCAAGTTAACAAATTTGGGAACTGACATCTTTGTGACTCTATTTGTCCTAAGACTAGGTGAAACCTTGATTATACACTCAATGGCCCAATGGCCCAATCTTCTTTTCTATCATCACTTCTCCATCCTTAACAATCTATAATTTTGGTAATTAATAGAATGAATGTTAATAATTAAATCTGAACATCCAAACCTTATTACACATTTAGAGATAAAATTTTAACCCTTCTCTTCTAGACAAGTCTCAGTCTATATGGAAGCTTACCTCTATAGGTAAGCCATTAAGCCATGGTATGAGACTTGTTTGGAGAATAACAGGGTGTCTTCAAATAGGGAAGGGACAACATACAATTCTTTACTCACAGGTAAGGAATTACTCAGATATATCCTCATTGGATCTTTACAACATCAAAGTTTCCAGATGGTAAGTCATAGAACTTCCCTATTTTAACATTTAACATGGCTACAATTATGATGACATAAAATGTCTCATTAACTTCATGGTAATAATTTAATCTTCAGTTCAGTGTGTGTCCATTAATGTACAACCATAGCCTGCACTTAATAGGTACTTTTCATTATTGAGGACTTAATTATCAAAATGCTTCCCAGGATTAAAATGTATGCATTGAATGTAGACATATCAATTCATTTATTTACTAAGTTTGCACAGACCATTTGTAAATGTGTTTTTCACAATTTTCTGTCTTGTTGAACTATTGGCTTAGCAAATTTATTTCATTTTCACTTATATATGACAAAGATTCTTTACAACAAGTTTACACAGCAACGGATTGAGCCATAGCTTCCAGAAAATCTTTTCCAGTTAACATGAGCAGAAAGCTTCTAGGTGCCCATTGAACAGAAGATAATGTGTGTAATTCCACCATATATTAGGCTTTCTCCTCCTACTACCACCACATATATACTTACACACACACACACACTGTATATATATAGAGAGAGACAGACAGACAGACAGACAGAGAGAGAGAGAGAGAGAGAGAGAGAGCATGAACTCTAAAGTGAGGTAAAAAGAATTTTCATCAAAGCTTTAAAATGTCCCCCTCTACATGCCCCTCTATCTTCATATACTGCCTTCTAATTGTCATATATGTGTAATGTGGAAAAGAGAGCAAAACTAAATTAAATGGAGATTAAAAAACAATACAAAGAAACAACAAAATTAAAAGTTGGTTATTTAAAAATATAAATAAAATTGATAAACCACTAGCTAGACTAGCCAAGAAGAGACAAGACCCAAATAAACAAAATCAGAAACGAAAAAGGAGACAGTACAACGTTACTATAGAAATACAAAAGATCATCAGAGACTATTACAAACAACTATACACTGACAAACTAGAAACCCTAGAGGGAATGAATAAATTCCTGGAGGCATACAATCTTCCAAGACTGAACCAAGAAGAAACAGAAAAAGTGAATAAACCAATAATGAATAGTGAGATTGAGTCAGTAATAAAAAATCTTCCAGCAAGGAAAGCTCAGGACCAGATGGATTCAAAGCTGAATGTTACCAAATGTGCAAAGAAGAACTAATACTAAATCCTCCTGAAACTTAAAAAAATGAGAAGGAGGGAATTTTTTCTAACTCATTCTATGAGGCCAATAGCACCCTAATACCAAAACCAGTCAAGGGCACAACAAAAAAAGAAAACTACAGGTCAATATTTCTGATGAGCATAGATGCAAAAATCCTCAACAAAATACTAGCAAACCAAATCTAACACATCAAAAAGATAATACACCATGATCAAGTGGGTTTTATGGCAGGGATGCAAGGACAGTTCAACATACACAAATCAATAAATATGATACATCATATCAGTGGAATGAAGAACAAAAGTCATATGATAATACATGCAGAAAAAGCATTCAATAAAATTCAGCATCCCTTCATGATAAAAACCTTCAACAGACTAGGTATAGGAGGAACATAACTCAAAATAATAAAGGCCATATATGACAAACTTATAGCTAACATCATACTGAATGGGGGAAATTTGAAAACACTTCTTCTAAGAAAGGGAATAAGACAGAGATGCCCACTTTCATGACTCCTATTCAACATAGTACTGGAAGTCCTAGCCAGAGCAATCAGACAAGGGGAAGAAATAAAAGGCATCCAAACTGGAAAAGAGGAAGTCAAATTATCCCTGCTTGCTGATGATATGATCTTATACCTAAAAAAACTAAAGACTCCACCAAAAAACTCTTAGATATGAAAAATGAATTCAGTAAAGTTGCAGAATACAAAATCAATGTACAAACATCAGTAGCATCTCTATACATCAACAATGGGCTAGGTAAGAAAGAAATCAAGAAGGCAATCCCATTTACAACAGCTTAAAAAGAAACACCTAGGAATAAATTTAACCAAGGAGGTGGAAGATCTCTACAAGGAAAACTACAAAACACTGATGAAAGAAATTATAGATAACACAAACAAATGGAAAAAATCCCATACTCATGGATTTGAAGAATTAGTATTGTTAAAATGGCCATACTACCCAATTCAATCTACAAATTCAATGCAATCTCTATCAAAATATCAACATCACTTTTTACAGCAGTAGAAAAAACACTCCTAAAATTCATATGGAACCAAAAAAGAGTGCAAATAGTCAAAGAAATCCTGAGCAAAAACAACAAAGCTACAGGCATCACATTACCTGACTTCAAATTATACTACAAGGTTATAGTAACCAAAACAGCATAGTACTGGTATAAAATAGATATATAGATAAATGCAACAGACTAAAGAACCAAGAAATAAAGCCTCATGTTTACAGCCAACTAATCTTTGACAAAGCCAACAAGAAGACACATTGGGGAAAGGACACTCTCTTCAATAAATAGTTCTAGGAAAATTGGATTGCCTTACGTAGGAGAATGAAACTGGACCCTTATCTCTCACCATATAAAAAAATCAACTCAAGGTGGATTAAGTACTTAAATGTAAAACCCCATACTATAAAAATACCAGAAAAAAAAAAACCTAGAGAAAACTTTTCTGGACATTGGTCCAGGCAAAGAATTTATGACTAAGATCTCATAAGCACAAACAACAAAACAAATAGAGACAATGGGCCATAATTAAATTAAAAAGCTAGTGTATAGCAAAATAA
Organism: Propithecus coquereli; assembly: GCF_000956105.1. Taxonomy (NCBI): domain Eukaryota; kingdom Metazoa; phylum Chordata; class Mammalia; order Primates; family Indriidae; genus Propithecus; species Propithecus coquereli. Next base: position 1,340,862 of record NW_012147634.1, on the reverse strand, counting down.
ATAATTAACAGAGTGAAGAGATAACCTGTAGAATGTCCAGAACACACAAGGAACTCAGACAACTCAACGACAACAAAATAATCTCATTAAAAAGTAGGCAAAGGACATGAATAGACATTTTTCAAAAGAAGACATACCAATTCCAACACATATATGAAAAAATACTCAACATCACTAATCATCAGAGAAATGCAAATTAAAACCATGATGATATATCATCTTACCCCAGGCAGAATGGCTGTTGTTAAAAAGACAAAAAATGACAGATGTTGGTGAAGATGCAGAGAAAAGGGAAGTCTTATACACCATTCTTGGGAATGCAAATTAGTGCAGCCGTTATGGAAAACAGTATGGAGATTTCTCAAAGAACTAAAATTAGAACAACCATATGATCCAGCAATTCCAATACTGGTACCTCCCAAAAGAAAATAAAGTATTAAATCAAAAAGATACCTGCACTCATGTTTATTGCAGCACTATTCACAATAGCAAAGATGTGGAGTCAACTTAAGTGTCCATCAATGGATGAACGTATAAAGAAAACATGGTATATATATACACAGTGGAATACTGTTCAGCCATAAAAAAGAATGAAATCATGTCTTTTGCATCAACATGGCTATTATCTTAAAAGTGAAACAAGCCAGATAAAGAAAGTCAAATATTGCATGTTCTCACTCATAAGTGAGTGCAAAAAATGAGTACACATAGACATAAAGAGTTAGAATGATAGACAACGGGGGTGGTGGATGACTGAAAATTAGTTAATGAGCACAATGTGTGTTAGTCTGGTGATAGCCTAAAAACCCTGACTTAACCACCCGCAATCTATTCGTGTAACAAAATTACATGCCTACTCCATAAATTTGAACAGGTTTTTAGAAAAGTATAATGCTGAAAAGGGCATGAAGAAATAATTTAATCCAACCCTTTTTGTTTTATCCATTCCTGTGGGGAGCAGTGGACTTGTCTAAAGTCATATGGCTAACCAGTGTCAGAACACGGGCTTCAACTCTCAATTCCTAGAGTTTCCATTAAACGGCACACTGAGTTACTAAGAAATGCCAAGATTTATTCTCCACCATTTAGTCCCTTGTTACCGGTTGAATTAGCGTGTGTTCAATATGGTATTCACTGATAAGAAAGATTTAATTCTTTCCTTCGAAGGACTAATGGCTTGAACCTGCATGTAGAGCCCTCCCAGTTTGAACTGTGTGTGCTTCTGTGTATTCCATTCTCCCAGAACTTACCACATTGCAGTGATATTATCTCTGCATATAGTCACCTCCAACGCTGAACGCTGAACTCCTGGAGGACAGGGTCTGTGTTTTAGTCATTCGTTCATTCATTTATTTGGCACATGTTATTGAATGCATCCTTGCCTTAATCTGTTCAGGCTGCTATAACAAAATGCTATGAACTGGTTAGCTTATAAACAACAGAAATTTATTTCTCACACTTCTGGAGGCTGGAAGTCCAAGATCAAGACAACAGCAGGATCCGTGACTGGAGAGGTCCTGCTTCCTAGTTTACAGGAACTTATCACTGTGTCCTCACTTGGCAGAAGGGGCAAGGCAGCTCGCTGGGGTCTCTTTTAGAAGGGCACTAACCCCATTCACGAGGGCAAAGCTCTCATGACCTGATCACTGTTCAAAGGCCCCACCTAAAAGTACCTCACATTGGGGAGTAGGTTCGACATATGAACGGGGGGTCCACAAACACTCAGACCACGGCACTCCTCGTGCTGGCCTTGTGTCCCATAGCGAGAGATACCACAGTGAACAAAATAGGCTTCGTGAAACATGAAGTCTGGTGGGAAAGGCAGACGTTAGAGAAACAATCACAGACTCGTTATAGATTCAAAGTACGGTAAGGAGTCTGAAGGAAAAGTGAAGAGGGCAATTAGAGAGATTACCAAGGGACCTCATCAAGGTAGAAGGGCAAATGATGGCTTCCTTGAAGAAGTGACATTTATTCTGAAACCTGAAAGAAGGATAAGAACTTTGCAGGCATAGACATGGATAAGAATGACCCAGGCAGCAGTAGTGTAAGTAGGGAGATGATGCGAACTGAGGTTAGAGAAGCGCAAGAGGTTACGTAGAGCATGTCAAGGACGATGGATTTTAGCTGAGTGCCATCACAAGCATTGACAGTTATAAGTAAGGAAGCAGCGTGGCTAGAATGAATTTTTAAAAGAACACCTAGGTGACAGTATGGAGATGGACTGGAAGGAGCGCTGGGAAACCAGAGAAAGCAAGTGAGAGGCACTACAGTCCCCCAGGGGCTCGTCATCCTCGTGTGTGCCATGACACATAGATCTTTCTATCGAACAGTAACTGGTGGCTCACGCCTGTAATCCTAGCACTCTGGGAGGCCGAGGCGGGCGGATTGTTTGAGCTCGGGAGTTCGAGACCAGCCCGAGCAAGAGCGAGACCCCGTCTTTACTCAAAAAAAAAAATAGAAAGAAATTATCTGGACAACTAAAAATACATAGAAAAAATTAGCCAGGCATGGTGGCACATGCCTGTAGTCCCAGCTAGCTGGGAGGCTGAGGCAGGAGGATCGCTTGAGCCCAGGAGCTTGAGGTTGCTGTGAGCTAGGCTGACGCCACTGCACTCACTCTAGCCCGGGCAACAGAGTGAGACTCTGTCTCAAAAAAAAAAAAACAGTAACTGGACTTTTTGGCTTCCACTGGGTGAAGAAATTCCTACCTCAAATATTTACTTTACTTTCATTATAAAGAACTCAAAAATGCTATCCTATCATATTTTTCTGGGAGCTTAAAATATGTTTCTTTTACTAGAGATTATCTAGCTTGTAATGTTAATGTGACTTGGTTAAATATCATGTGTAAAATACCCATCACATCAATTAGCGTATTATCAGTGATCAAAATTATATTAACTCCCTTGTGCCTGCTCTTTATGTAATCCTCTCCACAACACAGCATCACACGGGTGCCACTATGGTAAAACTCTCATTTCCTCATCAGAAAGCCAACACAATATTCAAATGTTCTAAGTTTTGAGCATTCCATTACTAGATGAATTTTCCAAAGGGCATCAAAGTTATATTTCATTCATCTACACACCTAAGTGTACTACATACAGCGTGAAAGTCACCAGACAGTCATTACCCACATGATTCCTGAAAAGGATAAAGCCCTAGCAAACATTTTTCAGAGCTGGCTACATTCTCCACTGCACTGAGTTCAGAATCAGTAAAACAGAAGTGATAAATGAGTTAGCGTGACCCAATATCAATAAATACTCTGTCCACATGGATTTTATCCAAGGCAGTTCAAAAATTTTGAGAAGGAAAAATTAGACTTGTGGCAGAGATCCTGGAGAACTCAAATATTTTGGAGAAGTTTTGAAGCCCTATAATCAGAATGACATCCAAAGAGAATAAAGTAGGTGAAATTAGGGAGACTGAACTAAAAATTGTGAAGAAAATCAGTATGATTGACACATTGAATAAATTCTTGTTAAAATAAGGGTGTGGAAGTTTTACAGATGATTACACATGTGAAGTATAAGAGATTTCAGCTGACTTAAAAATCGATGCAGTTACCGACTAATCTTGGATTATACGTCGGTTCTTCTGATATGCCAGAAATCTTTCACTTAATCCCTCCAAATCCACTCTCCGCCCTTTTCATCTTGCCCACTCTCCAGGAAAGCTGACTTGCCTGTGTTATGTCAATAGGCTCCCATGTCCTCTGGCTTCCAGCTGGTTTGGCCAGCAGGAAGCTGAGAGTGGAAGGAAACTGAGCACACTTGAGCAGCCTGTGTCCACTTTTGCACTCTAGGTGGCTGCTCTGTGAGACATTCTCTCTGCTGGGGTCTGGTAATATCTTCCTGCCACTGTTCAGTCAGCTCTACAGTTGGTGCAAACTTGCTGCTTCTAGCTCCAGGTTTTTGTAGTATCCTTTGTGTTTCACCACCAACAAATCCTCACCACCTTGGTAATTAGTCTCTTCATAAATAAACTCTCCTTGGTTATCCTAATTTGAGTGTGATATCTGTTCCCTTTAAGACCCTGCCTGCTACCCATAATTCCTGATAAACTCTGTTTCTGCTGGACCTGTGTTTCTGAAACTTCACTTCTTTAAATATGGACCCTGTAGCCAGAGAAGTCTAAGCAATTGATCTTTGTTCTCATGCCAAAGCACTGAGTTCAGAATGTCCTTGGACAAGATTTGGCCAGCTGGGGTGGGAGAAGGTGATAAATTGGGGCTGTGTTCCTGGCCTGAGTGTTTTGTACCGAAATGTGCTCTGTGGCCATATGGTATATTGTATAGCACTGAGACTGATGTGTGCACCTGGCCCATGTGAAGGGGTTTCCAGCATGCAGCCAAACTAGCCTTCCTACATGGCTTCAGACTTATGTATTTGCTGTGGACCTGGAGGGGATGGTTGAGCTTCCAGAAGCCGTGATGTGAACTTCAGTGACTCATGTTATCACATGAAAATGGGTGACCCCCAGTGAAGATTTTGAGGTCTAGAAGCTTGCATTTCTACCTGTTCCAAAAAATGTTTCTGATCTTGCTGTTATGAATTGCAGCTGCTCTGGCTTCATTCTCTAACCTTTGACTGTGTAGACTTTGTCTAACGTACCCTAGTAGTCTCTGAGTATGCTGTTATCATGAGCCCAAGCCTATGCTTGATATTCGTCAATACAGTAGTCATGCAGCTTACTGTCTTCGTGATTTATGCTTTACCTGCATACCACTTTTTAATCGATTTTAAATCCACTTCTTATTTTAATATTACACTGTGTAAAATATCCGTAAATTGTGTACACAAGCCTCAAGGCCCAGTCAAAAGGGGGAATCTACAAGGAGAGGAGTTCCTCCGCCTATAAAACTTGGACTGTCAAGGTGTGAGCTGCTTGAAAGTAAGTGGAAATACCCCTCCCCCAAGGCAGATGAAAGAATATCAACTCTCTACTACTCAGACACTGAGAAAAGAGGGAAAAAAAATCATTGTTGAAAATTAGAAACTAGGAACTAGCCTTCTTCAGCCTGAACCTATACTAAGCAGGCAGAGCAAATGTAATTCAGAGTGATTACAAAGTATGTGTCTACATGCTTAGCTGAAGCAAACGCAATCCTATCTGGAGGAATCACCAGGACTGTAGGCCTCAAAGAATTTCTGGAAATAAACTAACAACAAAAATGAGCAAATCACAGGCAAAATAATTACATATACAAAGAAGTAAAGGCCCCTAGGGAAGAGTAAACAAAAACAACAAACAGAAGAGACAGAAACAGGAATTTCAGTCACTAAAAATATTAGGACACAGATTCTAAAAACATTACATTCATTATGCTTAAAGAAATAAAAAACGTAAGTGAAACTGTATGCAGGTAGCAAGAAACTATAAGAAATGGACAAGCAGATTTTCAGAATCAAATAAAACTTTTAGAAATAAAAATTTTAATGATTGAAATTATAAATGTGTAGATTTAATATCAGTTTAGATTTTTCTGAAAAGGTAATGAATTAATTGAAAAATAGATCTGAGTTTTCCAGAACGTATCACAAAGAAGCAAAGATAAAATATGAAAGAGAAAAAAGAGACATGCAGAACAGAGTAAGAAGTCTAACATATTGAGACATAGTTCCATATGGAAAAGAGAGAATGGGCCAGAGATAATTATTTGAAGAAAATATTAGAGAATATTATAGAACTGATGAAAGACATAAACCTTCTGATTCGAAATACCTAACAAATGTAAAGCAGTATAAATAAAAAGAAATCCACATCTAGACGTCACAATGAAATTCAAACAATAAAGAAAAAAACTCTTAAGAATAGTCAGAGTTAAATAGAAAAACACAAAAACAAAAAAAATATTTCCAAGTAAACATACTTCCCAGTGAACAGCTGTCATTTTAATAGCTCACAGAGAGAAAAATAAGTGGCATAAATCATAAAGCCAGCTAAATATCTTTTAAGAATGAAAGTGAACTAAAGATGTTTTTAGACAAATCAACACTGCAACAGTTTATCACCCAAAGACTCAGTAAATGAAAATTGTAAAGTACATTTAGTAGGTAGAAAAAAAGTAATAAAATAAAATAAACAATAGAGAACAACAAATCTAAAAGCAGCCCTTTAGTAATAATTCATAAAATAAGTAAACCTCTAACAAAATTTATCAAATGAAATAGAAAGCTCTAAAACAATAGTAAAGAATAAATGCAGAGAAAAGAGACGAAAAATAAACTACAGCCTGGTACAGTGGCTCATGCCCATAATCCCACACTTTGGGAGGCCCAGGAGGGAGGATCACTTGTTGCCAGGAGTTTGAGACAAGCCTGGGCAACACAGTGGGACCCCATCACTACAAAAAGAAAAATTAGGTGGGCATGGTGGTGCTCCCCTATAGCCCTAGCTACTCAGGAGACTGAGGCAGAGGAATCGCTTGAGCCCAGCAGTTCAAGGTTGCAGTGAGCTATGATCCCGCTGCTACACTCCAGCCTGCGTGACAAAGCAAGACCTTGTCTCTAAAAAAAATAAATAAAGAAACTACAAGCGAAGACCATGAATCATTTTATGCCACCAAATTTTAAAACTTGAATGAAATGATCAATTTTCCCTAAAAATTGTAACATAAGAAAATTGACTCAGAAAATTTGAAAAACTTGAAAAGAAATGGAATTAGGAACTTAAAATCTTTCAAGAATAAAAGAAGGAATTACTACTAGGACAAGGTGGACAGGCATATTCTACCTTATGGTCAAGAAAAAGATAATTTTTCTTTTACATTTGCTGCTTCAGAGAATTAAAATATCAGAAAACTTCCCAAAGCATTTTATGAGATGAGTATAATATACCAAATCTGATAAGGGCAGCACAAGAACAGAAAAGTACAGACTAATCTTAATTAGGAATATAAACGTAAAATGTCCTAATAAAATATTAGCAAGTTGATTCCAACGAAGTACACCATGACCAAGTAAAGTTCATTACTATAATGCAAGTCTGATTTAATATTATAAAATCTATTACCACTGTTCTGTTCACCACTATAATGGATTAAAGGTGAAAAATCACACGATCATTCTAGTAAATAGAGAAATAGCATTTGATAAAATACAACCCTTATTCAAAACCAAAACCCTTGACCAGCTAGAAATAAAAGAGGAATTTCTTAACCTATTAATGCTTATATGCCAAAAATCTAGTCAGACATTATTCTAACTGTTCTAATTCATTTATTTCTCACAACAACCCTATGAGTACTGTTATTGACTTTGTCTCATAGATAAAACAGCCACAGAGGGCTAAGTCACTTGTCCAAGATCACATAGACAGGAATTAGCAGAGACATGGCTCGAACCTGTGCATTAATTTAGAGTTTTCTCTCTGAACCACTGTGCTAGGTTTCAAGAAACACCACAGCTTCTTTCTTTTCCTTAAATAAATTTAAATTGTTCTCTGAGTCCTTGGAAGGAATTTTCATCTCAGTCATTACTGGGGCACCAAATCGAATATTTACAGTTCCACAAATTGTGAACCAACCTGAATGCACTCCTAGGTGGGCACTTATGTGCAGTGGCTCCGAATTCTACTCTAAAGTATCTAAATCAACATGTATGTCTAAAACAGCATTTCTTCCAAAGTCCCCACCTACTTGAAGGTTGGAAAACTGTATTTCAGTCACATTCATAGGGACCTCTTCTTCTCCAGGCTTGTGTAAGAATCCCCGAGGAACTACATAGGCCAGGACATGTGGGAAAGGCCCCTTTGTTCTCTAGTTCCCTTTAGTCTCTAGTCCAAACTGGTCACTGGGTTTGTGTTCATCATCCGTCCTGCCTGGTCCCTGAAGGTCGGAGGCTCTCCTGTTTCAATGCCAAGCTTGAGCCCAGGGGTTCATACCAGAATGAGGCATCACAGTGACTGGTTCCAGCCTCAGAGGACCATCATTCATCCCGTCCCTCATAAGTCCTGGCAGTCCCTGGGGTCCTGGGAGACAGGAGGGTGCAGAAGTTCTCCTACACCTATCCCCATGTCCAGTCCTGGGAGAAGCTCTCAAAAGCTTTCTCCTCCCCACCTTCGCCCAGTTCCTGGAGGACTTTCTCTGCTTAGGCGATCTGATCCTATTGTTCCATGAATCTGCCTTTAAGAAAAACTCCCCGTGGGTATTGTTATTTCTTTGTCTGGTAACTTTTACTTCTGGCTCTGCCACACAGAAGTTGCTATTATAATAATTTCCTTCAGTAAGGGAAAAAGACTTGGCCACTATCTTGGAATTTAGAAGGGAAAATTACTTACAGCAAGAGAACAAAAAACAAAATTAATATCTCCATAAATTATCTTACCCTATATATATATATCTTTACTTTAAAATAGTCTTGATGATATATCCCAACATATTAGTTATGTGTATCAAAGACTCATGAGATTTTAAATTACTCTTTTCTTTCTTTTATCCACATTTTTCAAGTTTTCTACAATAATAGTAGATTTTTGAATTCTTAAAAAGTTGATCTTTTATTTAGAAGTGTTCATTTTGGAGATTTTCATAAACTAATCCCACAGTTTTTTTGTTTTGTTTTGTCTCATTTAAGAATGCCAAGAGTATTTTGCAGTTAAAAGTCAGGCAAAAATGTCTCTATGGTGTATGGTGACTGCCTACACCAGGTTCTATTTTAACTTAAATAAAAATCTTTAGGAAAAAAAAAAACCTAAAAATACCATTCAGTTCCTGGAAAAAAAGAGGAGGAAATGACCACCCACTCACTGAGTGGGAAAATGAAAGTAACACCATCAGGTCCCCACTCGAATGGACTCAAAACCACTTCAGTTTGTCCTGTCTCACCTCAATCACTGTTTTAGGGGGAAACTTTATTTTTCATAATTCAAAAAATTAGTGGGATTTAGAAACAATGAACATTTGTATTGTGCTGGACCTAGTACATTTTATATCACTTCCAATGACATCAATGATAAGCCGCAGTTTGACTAGTGAGATTAAAATTTATTTCACAGCTATTCAACTCCAGCACATTTTGGGTTTTATAACCAGTTTTCCAAAGTCAATTATCCCTCCTGACACTGAAGTTTAGACAGTTTTGAGTGTGTGTGTATGTGTGTGTATTTTTACAGAAAAGGAAAACAGACCACCCCAGAAGTTAGGATATTTCTAATATATCTTGGGGGCACAATAGCTTTTCCAGAAGTTGGAGAATAAAAATCATAATAGTAAGTGCTAGAATTTTCCATATTCTAATGGTTTTTCTAGAAGAATAGAAAAGTGAGGTTCTTAAGAATTATGTTGCATTCCTAAGAAAAGTGTTGGGTCAGCTGGCTTCTGTTAATACATATAGCTTACCACTGAGGCTCTAATTAGAATTCTCATACATTTTCAAGAAGTATGATGGCTGGTTATCAGTGAGTGCATCCTTGATGTTGACTTGAGTTGGTCAGAGTAATTGATTGTTTATAACCTTGGTTTTTAATTATAATTTTCTGTTAAGTTAACTTCAAGAAAACTAATTTGTTAAATATTGTAGTGATTCATGTTTGAATAAATAGTGTTTCCTGAGGGGTAAGGACTTGGGACTATCCACTAAGTTAAATTTAAAATATATTTGTTGTGCATTTCAAACACAAATCATTCACACCCGATTGCTAAAGTAGCTATGTTAGTATCTACTGTCCCCATCACTTACCACTGCTACCCCACAATAGAATGTGCTTAAACAATGATACTCACTATTGAGTCCTTTATCACCACACAGTATAAAGTCCTTTATCACCACACAGTATAAATGAGTGTGGCAAAAAATGCTCAACATTTCTAATCATCAGGGAAATGCAGATCACCACAATGAGATATCACTTAACTCCAGTGAGAATGGCTTTTATCAAAAAGTTCCAAAACACCAAATGTTGGCGTGGATGTGGAGAGATAGGAACACTCATACACTGCTGGTGGGACTGCAAACTAGTACAACCTCTGTGGAAGGTAATATGGAGATACCTCAAAGAACTAAAAGTAGAACTACCATTTGATCCAGCAATCCCACCACTGGGTATCTACCCAAAGGAAAAAAAGACATTCTATAAAAAAGACATCTGCACTCAAATGTTTATAGCAGCACAATTCACAATTGCAAAGATGTGGAAACAACCCAAGTGCCCATCGATACAGGAGTGGATCAATAAAATGTGGCATATGTATACCATGAAGTACTACTCGGCCAGAAAAAAAATGGTGAACTAATACTTCGTGTATTAACCTGGATGGAACTGGAGACCATTCTTCTAAATGAAGTATCATAAGAATGGAAAAACAAACACTACATGTATTCACATACAAAACTATTAATAACACTGGAGAAGGAATAATAAACAGAGTGATCAGGAAAGAAAGAAACACCTATTTCAGTGGAAAATATGAGAGGGGAATATTTAAGGAAAGTTGTGATTGACTTCGGTGGCCCTGGAATGAAGCACACTTCCCAGTATTCATTCATGTGTGACCGTGGAGCTGACCATGTGACTAGCCTTGGCCAACGGGACACTAGCACCCATAAAGTAAGCAGAGGCTTGAGAAGTACTCACACAGTGGAACTTGCCTTTTTGGGATATTTCTTCTTGGAACCCACATTCTGGGGATACCCAAGAAGCCATGTGGGGAAGCCCAGATGGAGGAGAACTGAGACTTCTAGCCAACAACCCCAGCTAAGCTCCTAGCCAGGCCAGTAGCAATTGCCACTCATGTGAATGAGAACATTTTGGACCTTCCAACCTTCCAAGGGGCCCAGCTGACATTGTAAGAAGCAGAAGAACCTCCCAGTCATACCACAAAATTATGAGAACTAATAAATGTTACTGTGTTAAGCCACTTAGTTTTAGGATCATTTGTTTCATAGCAATAGATAGCTTTAAAAAAAGAAATTGGGGCTCACAGGATTTAAGTTATTTCCCCAGGGTCACAAAATAAGTAGGTAAATTGTGGATCAGGATTTAAAACAAGATCTCTGTAACTTAAAACTCATAGTTTTACCTCATGTTGCTATTGTTAATGTTTAAATAAAGGGGAAATGAAAAGTCCTATTTTTTTCCCTAACAAGAAAGACTATATATCTTCTTCCTTTTATAGTAAGCAAGAGGACATACAAGTGTCTTTCTCTGATGCCTGGGGTCAGAGACCCCACCGGAATCCCATCTCAGGACTGTATACAAAACCACTCCAGATAGGCTGATTTATCCTCTAAATAAGCAGTATTCTCTGGTGTCAACCATCTAATTCATACCTGCTACATTAAACAGGTAGAAACTGAGACCCAAATAGATATTTGACACATTTCTCAACTAAGAAAAAAAAGCCAACTATTTTTGAGAAATTAATGTTACATAATTTTTTAAAGAAAGATTTAGAGTTCACATCATTAAAAATTTGAATTTAATGGGCCCAAACTTCTTTATTCACACTTAATTTTGTGATACATATTTTGAAGGAGAATTAGGGGGATGCACATTGAGACTGTATGACCCATGGGCAATTCTATTCAGTAGCGTAAAAATTAAATGATCTTCTTTGAGAAAAGAAAATATATGAATAACCAAAAAGCACATGAAGAGGTGTTCATCAGACATCTGGGAGATGCAAGTTAAAATGACAATGAGCTACAACTACATGTCCACCAAAATGGCTAATGTTAAAAAACACTAAATTGTTGATCAACGTGTGGAGAAACTGAAATTCTCATACATTATTGGTGGGAGCGAAAAATCATACAACCACTTCTGGTAATTTCTTACAAAAACAAACATTCACCTAGACCTATGAACCAGCAATTTCACCCTCCAGTATTTATAGTAGAGAAATCAAAATATATGTTTACAAAACGAAATATACCAAAATATTGATAGAAATTTAACTCATAATAGCCAGAAAGTGGAAGCAGCCTAGGTTTCTGTCACTGGGAGAATTAATAAACAAATGGCGTTCTAGTCCTAAAATGGAATGCTCTTGTGGTAGTCGTGAACAGACACACTCAGATCTGCTACTGAGGGGAGGAGAGCTCACCCACAGCCCAGCTGCTGCCCTGCTGGGTCTACCTTTGTGGGTCTTGTAACTCCTCCTGGCAGATGACTGAACTTTTCTATATGGTTAAATATTTTATAACAAATCCCAGAACATTCCAGATACAAAAAAAAAAAAAAGGAAAATCCTATGCACTTCAAGAAGTCAGGTACAAAAGAGATGAAGAAATATAATGGTATCAGGCTAGAAGCTAGAAGATAAAGCCAAGGGTAAAATAAAGGCATTATCAGATATTAATAGTCTCGAAAATTTTACCTAGAAGGAATCTTAATTTTGCCTGTAAGGATATGCCCCACAAAAACAGAAGTACAAACTGAATAATGAGAGGATATGTCATCCAGGAAAAAGAGATCCAATATAGTAAGGAGGTAAGGCAAATTCCCAGCCTTAACCTGCCAAGCAGCTCCAGGATGGCAGTTGTACAGTATAGGTCTAGACAGCACACATTGCAGAAGGACAGAGTACTCAAAAAGGGATGGTTTTCAAGGAAAATAATGAGACTGACAGATTATCTATTGTGCTTGATTTATGTCTTTATTGTAAAGAGTTTCATAGCTCAGTAGAATTTGGTGATTATTAGTAATAAGTATATATAAAATAAGCAAACATGTAAAAAGAATTCATTATAAACTCCAAAACAAATAGGCTTACAAGAAGCAGAATATCACTAAACTACAAGCCCAGCTGTTAACAATATTATTGTACTCAAAGGAATTCAGACACCCATTAATTTAACCAAAAATTATAGTATAACTATATTGAAAGTGATGAGAGAGAAATTGTGATCACTGGTGGTGATTGTTGGTAAAAGAAAACTAAATACTTAGCTTTCATAATAGAACACCAATAGATAATGTCTAAAATTTTAAAATCAAGAAAGCAGAAAAAGCAAGTTATTTAGGAATACAGAATAAGAAAGAGCTCAGAATTGGAAGTCAGCTTCCCTGAGAGCCAAAACTGAGGGTCGTGGTGTGTGCAGGGGCTGCTGTTTGTTGTCATAAGCCTTGTTGTCTTACTTGGCCTTTAACAAGTATATACACACATTCACTTTGATAAAAATTATAATTTAATTTAAATTGTTTTCTATCTAGTGTAACTATAGGTATAGTGAGGATTTATTTTTCCACACCTCACCATTGAGATGCAGACGTTCCTCGGTGTGTCAAAAAGGAAGGAACGCGAAGCCTTCAGAAAACAGAAGATGACAGTGGATTTACCATGTGCAAACTGTCTAACTCTCTCTGCATTCCTGGGAGGATCCAGAATTCACTACCTTCACCGAGGTTTGTGATGGACATTAGTGAGAGCAGCACCAGCATCTTAGGTGTTTTCATGATTGTTCTGTTGGGGACGCAGTGGAAGGAACACTTAATGGACTGGCTTCTCTGATTTCGGTAAGATGTTCATGATGTGACATTTAATCCTAGGGAGAGGAAGCATAATTATCATAATAATCAGAATGTTCTGACATAGATATTTTTGACAACGGTTAATCAATCATACAGTCTATGGGTTTGAAATAGGACAACCTGCTATCCTCTTGCTTGTGTAATTGAAGAAAACTTGGCATCTGGTAAAGAACATCACCAAAATAAAAATTAAATTCTTAGCCTTTTACCCAATTCCTGGACCAAGGTCATTTTAAAAGATGCAAAAGCCTCCTTTAATGAAGACGAACTTAACGACCATGAAGGGCAATAAACTAAGTAACTAATGTAGAGAAAGGGGCGCATTGCGTAGAGATAAGAGCTTGTATTCTGGAGTCCAACTACTGGATTCAAATTCTGAACACTTAATGTCTGTGTGACTTTTGGCATTTACCAAGAGAAAGAAAAATATCCAAATATTTAGAGAAATATAGAACATGGAGAGGCAACCCTAATTTCTGAGAACACAGGATTCTAGCGCTGTCCACCATTATCGATAGAATGAAATCTACTTGGCATTTTGTCCACTTCAAGGGAAGCCAAGTCATGGCATCCTACACAACACTGCTCCACACCAAGACATTTACTTTGTATTAGAAATGACCAGTATTAAAATGGTTTTATCATGTGCCCCTCATCTAGAGTCAACTGGTCTTATAAAGAGGTAGAATCGACTAATGAAGATGCATTTAAGTCATCATGTGGAATAAATACGTTGAATAATTCAGAGTCCGGTTCTACAGATGTACTAACTATATAAACCAGCAAGCAGTAAGCAGCTCTGTTTTTCCCCAAACCAAATTGTATTAATTGAGGAATCAAGGACTAGAAAGAGGGTGCTATTCACTTAATTATCTATGGGGCTATATTATATATGGTGCTCTTACCTAATTACTAATTACACTTCGCAAAATTTTGCTTTCAATCCCATTGTCTCCATGCTCTGCTGGTGAAGAGATTATAGAAAAAAGATGAATGCTTTCAGCATTTAATGGAGCTGAGACTTTTACTGGGCCATTTCATACTTTTTATGCCACTCTGAGGACAGGGAAAAGAAGAGTGTTTTAGCCTGGTTGGATTGATTCTAATTCTCAAGGAAAAACAGGATTACTGCTATACAATGGGGGGAGGGAGGGGAATAAACAGAACACCTTCTCGTATTACCATGTCCAGTGCTTAAAGTTAATCAAAGACTCTGGCAATCTATTCAGGCAGAACCACCAAAAGCTCAGATCCCTCAGGAATGAAGGTTTGAGTGACCCCACTGGGTAAAGACTCCCAGCCAGCTGAGGTGCTAGTGGAGGGCAAAGCAAACAGAAATGCTTGGTGGAGGAAAAAGTCATAAATACCAGCGACAGCCTCGTGGTCAGTTGCAGAAACAAAGACAAAAGCCTCTATCTATTTTTTTCTTTCTTATTGAGTCATGGCTGTATTTATGTTTTAATTAAGATTTCCTTTTCTTAGGGAGGTTGTTGGTAGTAATTAAGGATATAACGCATGCCATTGGTGGCCAAATTCTGCAAAAGTGGGATTGTGCAGAACTAAAGAAAATGAACATCCCCCAGAGATTCTAGACTTGGAGCCTGACTCATTTTGGATTTTCTCACTTGCAGGAGGGAAGGAGTGCGTTATAAGTTGCATAAGGAATCATTATATTATGTTAGGTAAAGGTATTTTTTAATGTAAATATGTGGAGAAGGACAAATACTGTTAGCTAAAAGGGTAAATTGCAGTAATATTTGTCATTTGTTGGCTGCACAAACCCCTTCCTACTGAGGAGAAATGCTCCATTGTGTGAACCTTGGAGAGAAGTGCAACCCACCTCTGTGCCCAAGGCCAAAGGAGGCTGAGTGCACCCTCTCCATACCCCACGGGCAGATGCCTCGTCCCAGCTGCCCAGTTCTTTTTCTTAGCTTTTGTACCTTCAGCAAGTGATGCACGGATGAGGGGACAGTTTATGGTGCATGTTCAGCAGCAAAGATGGCAGTGATAAGGTGTGTTAGTGGCCTCCTGGCACTGTCACCAGTGGAGGTAGGGCCAATGGCAGTGTCCAAACCAGAGCCTTTCTGAGGTCAGACTTCGCCCATGTTCCCACTTCCTGGCCTCCCCTTGTTTCCTCCCTTATGTCAT
Source organism: Propithecus coquereli (assembly GCF_000956105.1). NCBI lineage: Eukaryota > Metazoa > Chordata > Mammalia > Primates > Indriidae > Propithecus > Propithecus coquereli. Next base: position 1,325,235 of record NW_012147634.1, on the reverse strand, counting down.
TCTAATAAATTCCTTCTTAGACAGAGCTGTTTTCTATTGCTTGCAACAAAGAGCCAGGTGAGACAAGGCTATTTTCACTTTAGAAGAAAGACAGAAGAAAGACTGCTAGTCCATCTGAAAGCAGAAAGGGAAGAATATATGGCTTTGTTAAAAGAGGCCCTTTCTACCTGCAGCCAGGAACCAAATATGTCAGAAACTCAGATAATATTGAGCCAAAGCCCCTGCCCCAAGCTACCATGAGTGAAAGAAAAGGGAGAGGGGGAGAACGTAGCAGGATTTATGCTGAGACCTGGGAAAGCCTGACCTCAAGCCCACCGAACACCAACTAGAGCACGCTCTCTTTCACAAAGGGGTCGGCCGCCTAAGTACAAGCTTTGTACACAATTTCAGGGATCCATAGATCCCAAAAGACCTTTCCTGCCTCAGGTGCCCCTAAACAAATGGAGTATTCAATAGACAATAACGAAGTGCAGGGATGCAGCCACTAGTGGGATTCCCAAATTAGGTATGAGGGATTGAACTATGTAATATTAATTAATTTTTGAAAACAGCACAGAACTGAACATCACATTTAGCAAGACAATGGAGAAAAAAATCTACAGAACACACTTTTGTGAGACAAAACTCAAACTCGAGAACTGTACAAAACCACATAAATATCTTTTCTTTGGAATTCAATAACTATATGTAAAAGGGCATTTTGCTACACAGTGTATTAACTCCTCTTTATTTAGTCAATTTTAAAATATCCCTTTTCCTTTTACAGTATCCAGATGAAGCTTTTGTCTTTTCCTCTTCCAGCTTTTTTGGTTCCAAATGGACTAGTGCCCAGCATTGCTGAAGGAAGAATTTCTCCTCTGGAGTCAATGGCTTCCATAGCGGTTGATAATTCAAGCTTCCCCCGTTAATCAAAGTTAGCTTTGTTCCTGGCCAGCTCTGCCCTCTGAGCCAGATTCAACGGAACGCATTTGAAGTTGCAGGGCTAAAGCAAGGCTGGGAGGCACCCAAATGTCATCTCTATCTCAGATGTCCCTCCTGATGCCCAGCCTTCTCTTGTACTCCTTCTCTCAGTAAGAGACAGTACCATCAGCCAGGTCCCCAAACCAAGAATACAGAATTGGCCTCTATTCCCACCTCGCCCCTCCTTGCCAAGCCTCTCAAAGCTGTCCATTCCTCTGGGCACACGGTCATCATAAGGATTGCAGCAGTAGCCTTTCGAACCCTCTTGAAGCATGAGCCCCTTTCTTTCTCCTCTCCCCCAGCCAACCCGCCCACAGATTCTGCACAGAAAACCAAAATGACTTTTCTAAAACAAATGATTTTTCTGCTTAAAATTATTCAGTGACTATCCCCTGCTTTAGGAAGAAGTCCATATGCCTTTACTGGCAAGGCCATACTGAATTTAGTGCTCCCCTGTTGATCAAGTCTAATTTCGGGCACTTCTTGCTTTGCAGTTCCACTTGTATGTCCCTAAATGTTCATGTTTTCTTTGAGGCTTTGTCAGGAGAGAGAAAGAGACTATGTTTGAATGTCTTTTTCTCCATCCACTTATTCCCCTAGTTAAATCTGCTCCCTCTCCTAACCTCAGCTCAGATATTGCCTCAACCAGACACCTCTCTGATTGCCCAAACCTTAGCACTGTGTATGCAACTGCGTAAAGGCCATCGTGTCGTATTTTCCTTTTTGTCAGTATCTCCAATGCAGTCGGCTGACTGTGCGCTCTTCAACGTCAGGCTACCCAATGCCAGTCAGCAATAAACAGTCCCTGAACAAATGAATGATTTAGAAATTTGGATGCTTTTCTATTATTATTTTCCCTTCCATAAGTAGATATATTTTGTAGGCAATAAGATGTTCTTCAGTTTTGTATTTTAACAAGTATCATTCCTGGTCCTTTGGCTTTCAGGTTTTATTTCTGAACTAAATCCATGTCTTATTTATTTATTTATTTATTTTGCATAAGCCAAAAGTAGTCAAGTAAACTCATGAAGAAAAAATATTGTTGAATATAGAAGACAGCACTATGACATTTTTAAATTGCACTTTATCATCTGAAACTAAAGAAGTAATAATCTACCTACTACCTTTGAAAAGAACGGAGCTTGCTCAGCACATAAGAGTTATGACATGTAGCCATGCCCAGGGGTTATATGTTGTAGACTTTATATACAAACATTCTGTCTAATTTTTTGCAGGAAAATTTCTTATTTTCTCTTGTTTTTCTGGAAACTTGAAAATTCACATTTGTCATCCCCTAACTAGCCAAACACTTCAGGGTTGCATTTTAATTCTGTGTTTTTTTATTTAAAATGGAGGCCTGCAATCACACACTATCCCAACAAGAAATGCACATAGGAATTATTATAAAAATACAAAGACCTCCAAACCTATCTTCCCTGAGAATTCTCCTGCAACTTCGGCAGAAATGAAAAGTTATGGTGATGATTGTGTGTTTTCTCTGATGTAGAAAAATTGTTGTGCAACCCAAGAACATGAAACATTTGTGAACACATCATCAAATTCCATTTTACAGGGTGGCTACTTTCACTGACAACCCTGATAATTATTCTTATAATCAAATATATTCATCTATATGTCTAATTTTGGAAAATATATTTTAGAATTGTCAATGCTTCTATATGTTTTAGCATGAAAGATGTGGAAGGAAAAGAACAATAATGATGCTAAATAAATTTATACTTCAAATATATGTAGTAGAAGTTATAAGACACAATAAGACTGTTGGGATTCTGCACTCATTTCATTTATTAAGGAGATGAGATAAGAAGTGTTCGGAGTGTCCTCTTAGAACTGTTATAGAAACAGTATAGCACCGGAAACTCCACTAATATGCATATTTTTATGACAACATAATTTTCTCTTCTCTATATTTTATAAACTATCAGGAAGTAAGTGAAAACTTTGAATGTCTGGAAGATTGTGTATCCATATGCCTCTACTAAGTCATTTTAATTAAAATGTGTAAAATGTTTAACAATTAAGAAAGACGTGTTCTTAGGAAAATCATATAATTTTTTCCAATTTTAATACAAAATATTGATGAAAGTTAGGAAATTATGATGCCAGCATTTGGACCCAATATTGTGAAGGTTTTTTTATGGTCAAATCTTATAGTTAGAACTTTGCATTTTTTTAAAAAAAAAAAAGGCGTTTAAAAGGTCCATTTGTTTTTCAAAGTCCAGTAGTTGCATAACTTTCCATGAGTGTTAATATGAGTTAAGAGCAGATCCTGTAAAGAAGTTTCCTAAAGCATTTTTATTATTTATATTTCATTTGAGACTAAAAGGAAAGTAATATTCCCCAGGAGCCAATGAGCAATGGTTAAAGTGTTTAGTGGGAAATGGGAAATCCATTAGTTGTTAATATCGGGGAGTCCTAAATTCTAATTTCTGCCTTATCTTTCTGTTACGATCTTATTATTCAAACCTGGGAAGGGGGTTTTGACGGAAAAAGGCCTTCATGAAATCGTCAAGCAGCAGTAAGCAGGATGTGGGGGTATGCTGTGATTTCCTTTGTGCCCTATATTATAATTCCTTTACTATAATACCAGATTGGTACTGACCGTGAGCGTGCAGTTGCATCTGATGTTTATGCATTTTGATACCATCACTGTATTAAAAGATACTGCGGTTTGCCCCATCTGGGGGAAGTTAACAATTCACACAGAAGTTTCATATTACACATCTTAGGTTGATCACTCTTAGGGGACTCAGTGAGTGCTGAAGGTTTTATAAAAGATCTGAGCTGCCTAGAATTGAATATAAAAAGACTTTTCAAAGACTAGTGCCATACTTGGTCCATTGAACAAACCCCTTTTAAAAGAAAAGACAATGATAATCATTCAGATTTTGTTGTTCTGGCCAGCCTAACTAGAAAAAAAATGTTGAGCTTTTAAAAGTTACACAAACCTGCAAAAGTAATATTAGCAAAGTGAGGCATTTCCATGGCAGCCAATCTTATATCTTTTTTTGGAAGCCTGAAGCATAGGAAGTTTTTATTAATAGTATTTAATTGAATAATATGGTTTAAGATAGTTAATACATTTTAAATTATTATAGAAGATATAAATTTCTCAGATTTCAAAACCATGTTAGTAAGAAACCTAACTTGCTTTTTCCATAATATATCCTCTATGAAAAACATATAATCCCATCAGGACTTCCACCTTTACAATTGGGCTTTTTAATATCAGTAGACAAGGTAGGAAATCCAGGCTGGCCAAATCCAGATGGTGGCAAAGGTACAATATTCATCATTATTATCAGGAAATAAATTGAAAATAATTAATGACCAGTAGAGCACAGGTACCTACAAACCAAAATAGATACTGGCCACTACAAAGTGTCAATGTATACTAACAGAATAGCATCCATGGTTTCCATATCAAACAAAGGATCAGCACGGTTATGCAAGTTCCAAGAACTGTCAGACACATAGAGACCTCGAGCTGAAGTTTAGTAATCATGGAGCTACAGAAATATAATTAATGGGTGGTGAGGATTTATGAGGCCTGTATAACCAACAATATTCTATACAACTAACAAGCCATCCACACTACAGGGCATGGCCTCTGAGCCAATTCTTTTGTCCACACATAAAGGCCCTTGAATGAAAATGAAGTCACACATCTTAATGAAGGATCTACTGTAACACTACACTTTCCTCCCAGCCTTCCCCAGAGGAGAATTAGGTACTTCACACCATGAAAAAGCAAGAAAAAGAATTGCTAAAACTTTTTAGGTAGTATTTGATACTGAATGTCAACTAACCTTAATTCCAGCAACCCATAAAATGCCTGTGGTATGATAGTCAGAGTAAGGCTAATCGTGTGGCAATAAGAGAATTTGCCTAGGGCCAATGGAACAACAAATCCATTTGAATGTTGTTTTCACAGCTTACCGGTGTATCCTTGGGTAAACATCTTTGGCCGCTGGTGAATCCCTACATTGGCTCACTGACCTATGACATCAAAGGCATTATGGTTAAGAAGAGCCAAATGCAAGACATCAGTGTTCCTTAATCCAAGGCTTAGTACTAACTGCACAATACATACATTGAGGGTTTCAGGCATTTAACCTAATAGAAGTGAATTTCTTGATAACATGACAGTCCCATATAGATGTTCCTGCATGATGGTATTCATCCACATGGTGACTCCGAGATCCAGGGTCTTTCCCTCTTCAATTCTACCATTCCCTAGCATATTATCATTCTCTGTATCCACATGGTAGCAGTGGGGAAGAGGGACTGCAAAAGAAGCACAAATACTTCTGAAATGTCATGGTCTTAAAATGGCAGCCATCAATTCTACTTACATTCTATTTGCCAGAACACAGTCATATGAGCACAACTCATATGATTATGATAGATAACAGCCTACAAATAATTTGGGGAAGAATAAAAGAACAATGATTTTGGTGAATAGACAGTAGTCACATGGGAAAACTTGACAGATTTATGTCATGTCAAACACTTAAAAGATGCACTTCCTTCTAAACCCATACCAATAGATGACTGAGGATGAAAACTGGTTTGGTTTTCAGGTGGTTATATAGACTGCTATTGAATCACAGTCCTACTCTGGCATGGCCCTGGAAGATGGAAGAGAAAGATAATACTTCCAATGGCAGACTTTTGAGTTCCATGTCTCCTTATCTGCCATTTTTTTTTTAAAAGAAAAATACTTGAGAAGAGTTTCTAAGCTGATGCATAGGCACTGGTTAATGGTTTACCTAAATGGAACTCTAGTAATATTTATGTCCCATGTAAATGTTCACCAGAAGGCCACCCCTACTTAAGAGGTGTTTAGAAAAGCAACAACAACAACAACAGCACATATAAAGGGTTGTGAAGGGAAGACACAAAGAGCTAGTAAGCCTTTATGACCAGCAGCAAAAACAAGGATGATGTATTATCTAGAGATTCTAGACTTAAAAACCGAATACACTACATTGACATCAAGTTAATCCACTTTATGGTGCTGAGATCATTTTTCTGTTTGTGATAGATTATGTCAACTGAGGGTATTCTTAAATTTTTGTGTATGGAGGAAAATAAAAAAAGTGTATGTGTGTGTGCTGGTAGGCTATTGATATAATCTGGTGGGCATCTGTTTATTTTTTCCTTTATAGAGCACCTTCCTCATTTTTATAGTTAATAAAAACTCTACTTTTCTTTGGGAAAACTGTCTCCCATTCAGAGTAGACACTCTAGTGTAGGAATAACCCAGTACATGCCTAGTAGATATCTCTTCTTGGACTTTGAATCTGATGACAAGGTAGACAAGAATGAGGCATACAACAACATCAGTACAAATAAAATTATAGTCCTGGATCTCTGGCTACTGAGATCCCCAGGGGCCTCAGTCTCATCCCTACAGACTGGTTGCTTGGCACACTTCCTTTAATGAAATAACCAATACAGTATTTTTTTCTAATAAAATATCTGTTTTTGCTTAAGCGGTCAGAATTTAATTCTTTCTTATAATCAGAGGACAAAGGGCATAATGTCAATCTACAGAATAGATTGTCAATTTTTTTTATTTGTAGTGACCTTACAAATGAGGTCTTATGTAGAATCCAAATGCATCTATTCCTTCTGTGATGATTTTAACTTATTCCTGAAAACAATATTACTAAGTGAATAGTTATTAAATAAAAAATCATATGTTCATATCAATCTAAGATATACAATAGTTTTCTCATATATATATCAACTTAACAATAAAAAACTACTTATAAAAATTAATCAACATACAGTTTGAATGTATAAAGCAATGTAATGAAATTTTATTACATTTCCAGAGAAGGAAGAGAATGCTCAATAGTAGATGGTGGCTGGAGGGAAAGGGATGTGGGATCATTCTTTGGAAGGCGGTAGAAAGTCAGGTGTTGGAATATTGGACAGGCACTCGGTATCATAATCATATAGGCTTGACAATTCTCTTTTCCTTGAGCTGTTAACCCTAAAATAACTACCTGATATGAAAGGCTTTGGCAAAAAGGGAATACAGTGGAGTCTTTGGGTAAAAAAATATGTGCTTCAAAACATGAAGAAACAGTATACACGTGCAAGAATGAAAAGCACTAGAAGCAGATTCCTCTTTATCCCTCTTGCTTGGACTGATATGCAAAGCAAAGCTTTTGGGTCTATTCAAATACAGTATGCATTTCAAATTCGTTCTATATGATATTCTTTGACTAGAAGCTATTTTATAAATTTGTGAGTGTGCCTTTGCTTAAAACAGTAATGGTGAAATATAACTGGAAAGTTTGTTTATTTCATGGCTATTGAGGCAAAAAAGTCATTATACTAGAAGAAAAGGAATCATTGCCTTAAAGGTGGTATAAATTTGCAAGAGCTATTATAGTCAGAAATGGTTTAGGGAAAAAATGATATGTACAATGAGACGGTATACAAAACCAACACAAACCACGGGGGAGGTGGTTGTGAGCTGTGCACCCTCCTCTCAGTTGCCTCTCCAAACAACAACTTCCAAAGTTTTGGCCAACTCATCATTTGAGTACAAACCCACCGTATAAAATGCTCTTTTCTTTCTCAATTCCTGTTATCCACTGTATCACATCTAAACTGTCCTACTTGCTAATTCTTGAATATGCTGTGAACTTTCAGGCCCTCAAGCAATTGTTCATGTTTCTCCCTTTCACTGAATACCTTCATTTTCTCCTCAAAGTTTAAGAAAATCCTACTCATTTTTCAATTCCCAGCATACATGTCACCATTCCTACGCCCCACCTAAAGGAAAAATAAATACATTGTCATGTATATTCTTGTAGCATATTGCAGTTCCACGCCAGTACTTACCACGTTTCATTCTAATTAGCCGTTTATGTAGCTAATTCCCTTGAAAGTCCCTCAAAGAGAAGAATTCTGTCTTATTTGTTTTTGTATGCCCTGTGTCGAGCAGTGTCTTGCTCATAAAAAAAAGGCAATCAATAAATCCATGTTGAATTCTGGGCAAATTAAACAGGGTTTCCCTGTGGAAGATGGAATAGAACCGAATAGATGAATAGAACTGAAGGTCCAGGTGCTGTTAAAGTTTATGTTTTGAGAATAGTCTCTACTTAAATACGTAACATTTATGATTAAATAAGGAAAAGAAAAATTTTAAAGATAGCCACGTTCAAAAAAGATTACGAACAAAATAAAACAAAGCAAAACCTGATGTGGTAAGTGAAGTGAAGGCATAGGCCCCTAGGTTTCGGTTTGTCGACGAGCACAGGTGGCAGTTTATATCCTGTGTAATACTGGTGACTGTAAGGTCTCTCCACCAGGAGGGAGACTGGAGCCTTAGACTCTCATTTAGTGCCAGTAAGAATATGAGTTGGTTCAATCACTCTAGTGGGACACCTGAAAATAGTAAAATGCTCCTTAAAATCCAATAAGAGAACTTTGCACACACGCACAGAGATTTTTCCAAGGCAATTCAGATTATGTGCTCTAGATCAAAGCTTCTGGGCTCAAATCCTGGCTCTGCTGCCATCAGCTATATTACTTTACACAATTAGTTAACCTTTCCATGCCTCAGTTTTCTTATCTCAAAGATGGAAATGCTATTAACGTTATTAAGTATGAAATGTCCAATTTCCTTAAGTACTAAGTTTGACAGTTGATATCTCTGATGCTTCATTTTGACATTTTTTGTTTTATTTTTATTGTGAAGGTGTATCCTCAATCTTTCAAATGCACCATTTGGCTTATGATTATCTTTCAAATTTTTTTTAGAGCAATTTTTGTGACATCATGGATAAGTCAAAAATTCATGTTATTTTCAAATATGAGTTCCATTGTGGAGGCAATGCAGCACAGACAGCTTGAAGTATCAACGAAGTGTTTGGGAAGGATGTGGCTAATGAATGCACAGTACATCCATGGTTTGAGTAGTTCCATTCTGGTGATTTTAATCTTGAAAATGAGCCATGTGGGCAACCTGAGACCAAGGTGGATAATGATGAGCTGAAAGCTGTAGTGGAAGTGAATCCATCTCTACCTATGCGTGAATTAGCAGCAAGGTTTGACATTACTATTCCAACAATATTGGACCATTTGAAACAAATGGGAAAGGTAAAGAAGCTGGATAGATGGGTTCAGCATGAATTAAATGAGCGTCAGAAGAGAAATCATCTTGAAGCTTGCTTTTCTTTGCTGTCATGACATAAAGGCGAACCATTTCTACACTGTACTGTTACATGTGATGAAAATGGATTCTTTTTGACAATCTCAAGTGTTCAGCACAATGGTTGAATAAAGATGAAGTGCCAAAACACAGTCCAAAACTGAATATTCAACCAAAAAAGCTAACAATGTCTGTTTGGTGGTCCAGCATTGGTATTATCTACTACAGCATCATGAGACCACGTCAGTCAATAACAGCAGATGTCTACTGCAACCAATTGGACAAAATGATGAGGATGCTTGTGACTAAGCAGCCGAGATTGGTCAGTAGAGAAAGACCAATCCTCTTGCAAGGCAATGCTAGACCACATGTTGCACAAAGCTGCTCAACTATAGAGGCTAGACTTGGAAACTCTCTGTCATCCACCATATTCACCAGTCCTTGCACCAACTGACTACCACTTCTTCCAGGCTTTGGACCACTTCTTGCAAGGAAAACTATTCAATTCTCAACAAGCTGTGGAAAATGCCTTTCATGATTTCATTGCCACTTACTCTTCAGGCTTCTTTGCTGCTGGCATAAACAAGCTATGTTAAAATGGCAAAACTGTGTCAATAGTTTAGGCGCATATTTTGATTAATTGTACTGCTTCTTGTTTGAGATATAATAAACTATACTTTTGATTGAAAATTGGACATTTCATATTTAATGATCTAATAATAATACCCATCTCTTGGGGGTTGTGGTGAGGATAAAAATGTGTTAAACATTTGTATAACTCAGAATAATGTCTGGTACATAATAAAGACTCAAATTTTAGCCATAATCACTATTATGGTAGCATTGGTTCTAATAAGAAAAAAGTGCATCCAATGAAAAATTCCACCACCAAGAGAATGGATAAAATATCATGTACACTGGAATTAATCACCACAGTTAAAGTGTACTTGCTAGAACTGCATGTATCCATACGGATAAAACTTAGAAATATAATATTTTAAAATAAAGCAAGTACCTGAATAATATGTACAGTATGATATTATTTATGTAAATTTCAAAAATGCAAAATAGGGCCTGGTGGCTCGTGCCTATCATCCTAGCATTTTGGGAGGCAGAGGAGGGAGGATTGCTTGAGGCCAGGAGGTCAAGACCATCCTGAGGAAGAATGAGACCTTGTCTCTATGAAAAATGGAAAAATTAGCTGGGTATGGTGGCATGCACCTATAGTCCCAGCCACTTGGGAGGCTGAGGAAGGAAGATCACTTGAGCCCAGGAGTTTGAGGTTGCTGTGAGCTATGATGACACCACTGCATTCTAGCCTGGGTGACAGAGTGAGACTCTGTCTCAAACAAACAAAACATACAAAATAGTAGTATCATACATATACATGCATATGTACATATGAAGTAAAAGTCAAAAACTCAAAGAGAAAGGCCACAGACCAACTTATAATAAAAATTACATATTAAGGAATAACCAAGATAGTAAGATTATGAGGTAGAACAAAGGAGTTATGATGTTTCAGTATTTTTTATTTTTTCAAAGAATATTAAACAAAATCAAAAAAGAAAGGAATGAAGGAATTCTGCATAGGGTCATTCATATTTCATTTTTCTTCCCTTGTATCTGTAGAAAGTATATCTCTATATACAGCGACATTCTCTAAGAATATGGCTTCTATTATGTACTTTACATGTTCTAATAAATTATTCACTCTAACATTCTAACAAATAAGAAACATTATTTTAACAGCAATTATATTACATATTAAATTTATGTCTAAGAATTTTTAAATGTTAAATTTGAAGGAATATTATTTCTTCAAAAGGCAAAAATGAACAAAAGTAAAGAAAATCGAATATGGACTGAAATGATGTAATCTAGAATTGCTTGACATGGATATTTCAAAGGTGAGCCACATTGTTGAAGAGCCCCAAAAGTCTATATTCAATGGGAGAAAGAAAATTTCCCAAAAGGATATGAGGCTGTTGCTGTTACCAGAAAAACTCAGAGTGATTACCTCAATATTCTGATTTCTCAAGAAAAGTCAGAATTTCAGATTTCTATGTAAAATATCCTAACTTTTAAATATTGGTGTATCAAAGGTCCCAATACCACCCTGAGGCTCAGTGATTCTTAGGGCCACAGCACTCAAAAGAGCTGTAATCTTCACGGTTCTGATTACTGCAGTGAGAGGACACAGACTAAAATCAGCGAAAGGAAAAGGCACATCTGGCGGAGTCCAGGAGAAGCCAGGTGTGAGCTTCCAGTCATCCTCTTCCTGTGGAGTCACATGGACAGGACTTAATTCTCCCAACACACATTGCAACACATGCAAAATATTGACAGCTGAAGAGGCTACCTGAGCCTCAGTGTCCAAGGGTTATAAGTGGGGGCCAGTCGTGTAAGCACACAGCACATGCATGACTGACCTTAGCTACTCGGACTGCAAAAGCCAAATTGATACAACCTGGCCCAAAACCCCAAGTGAACAAAAAGATTGTTTGCCACAAATCACACTGCATCCCTTCTTCCTTATTTTATTAATAGGATCCTCTTTTTTTCCTACATGGAATTTCCCTTTTCTTTCTCAGGCTAGTGGTTCAGGTGGAGCTGTCCAGAGTGGACCACAACACCTGTGCTTGGCCAAGGGAACCCTGAATCGAACTCAGTTTCTGGCTTGTGGAGGAACAAGTGATCCAAGCTGAACAAATAAAAACTCTACTTGGGAACTATCAGGAAACAAGTACTCTTTCATTTCAGACTGATAGAGTCTAGAGATCGTGTAAACCTTGGCCTGGCATTGGCCACCTTTCCTATGGCATAGTGACACCTTGTCTGAAAACGAAACTAAGACAGAAGACAGCAGAAGTGAGAGATAGAGATAGATTCTAATTTCTGATAATAATGGTGAAAAATCCTAGGTTCAGGCAAGGCTGAAGCCACCAGCCTTCAATCCCACAGAAAAGTTAGCTAGTTTTACCATAACTAGATTAAGTGCACTTTTGTAACTTTCAAGCAAGAGAGTCCTTAAAAGTGCAAAGCTCCCGCCAGCTGGAAGTTGTGCTAAGCAGGGAGGGAAGCTGTGACCCAAAGCCATTATCAACGGGCACCAAAACTTACACTAGAAGTTAGCAAGTGCTTGATAGATGTTAATTGGTTTTCAATGACATTGTAAAATGTTTATTTATGATAGATAAAAATGCAGAATTTGAAGTTACATTGTATAAGATGGGGACTCTGTATACTTGTTTAATTAATAGACTTCATTTTAAAGAAGCTTTAGATTTACAGAAAAATTGAACAGATAATAAAGAGAGTTTTTATATATCCTTTCCCCACATGCAGTTCCTCTAATTATTTATTTTTTTTCTTACATGTGTTTTTTTTTATT
>NW_012147634.1:1294417-1311308 GCF_000956105.1 Propithecus coquereli | reverse complement strand
TTGTTGAAATTCTTGTGCATGAGAGAATTGTGACCTCTCCCCAATTTATTAATTTATTCAATAATTTATTTATATTAGTATGGACTGATGGATGTTTACTTTATACGCTGGGTCACAATTCAACACCACTTTATTTTATTGCTCAAATTTTCCAGCTTTGACCATTGGAAACTCTTTCAATTGGTGCCTATGTTCCTTGTTATATTCCCATAATGTGTGTGTGTGTGTGTGTGTGTGTGTGTGTGTGTCTGGGTTTTTCTTTTTTATTGCTTGTTTTGTTCATCACTTTTGACACTGCAAAACCCATCAGGCTCATCTTGTGTATTTCCTGCCCCAGGCCCACAAACAGCCATTTCTCCAAGGAGCACTGCTTCCCTTCAATGGACAAAGGTATTAGAAAGCAAGATTTGGACACTAGATGTGCCTGTTGCTACCATCGTGTTGTTTCTTTTACGCTCTTTCAGGTGACAGAGCAAAGAAATATAGGTGTATACTAACTCACGTATATACACATATCTGTAAATGTTTCTGTATGTAAACCATCATTATTATGTTAAATACAAATTCTTACTGATGTCTCCATTGCTGAATTATCACCACAGGAATCATTCTAGCTTCCTCCTGCTTATCTAAATTCCCACTTCAGCAGTGAGAAAACCGGTTTCCACCGTCTGTCATCCATTTATTATTTGCTCAATTTTAGTGAACAGTATTCAATCCTAGCAGTATCATAACTCTTAACCTATACCCCTGATAAAATAGGAAACCACTTTATCAACTACAATATAGTGCTTTTGTGCAGTTCCTTTGGTCTTTAGTCTAAAGACTCCATTCATGTTCAAGTTAATTAGGCAGTACTTTTTCCCCTACCCACATCAGTGAGATTGTTTCATATACTTATTCTACAGTCTGATTCTCTTGTCACCGTTTGCATTCATTCCTGGGATATCTGAACTCCCAAACTACTTAAAAAGTTTGCACACATTAAGGTTCACTCTCTGTGTTACAAATTTCTAAGGCTTTGGCAATGCATAATGTCATGTACCCACCAATGTCATGTATCCACCATTATAGTATTATACAGAATAGTTTCACCATCCTAAGACTCTCCTGTGCTTTGCCTATTCATCCCCACTCCCCACCACCTTACCCTGAATCCTGACAAACACTGATATTGCTCTTGCCTTTGTTGCCTTTTCCAAAATGTCACAAAGTAGGAATTATACAGTATGTAACCTTTTCAAACTGGCTTCTTTTACTTTGCAAAATGCCTTTCCTGTATATATTTTGTGGTTTGAAAGCTCATTACCCCTTATCACTGAATAATATTCCAATGCATGGCTGTACCACCATTTGTTTACCGTCACATCTACTGAAGCACATCTTTGTTGCTTCCACTTTGGGGTTCATTAACAAAGCCTCTACAGGCCTTTTTGTTATGGCAAAAGGCCCATTTGCCATTCTGTGGTGAATGTATCTTGCTCTTACTCTGTAAACCTATCTTGTCTTTCCTCGATAAACTTTGTTTCACACTTAAAAAAAATAAATTCTCTATAACTGTTCGCGTGCACATTTTTGCATAGATATGAGTCTTCAACCAGTTGGATAAGTACCTGGTGGCACAATTGCTAGATCATATGGTAAGACTATGTTTAGCTTTGTAACAAACTGTCAAACTGTCTTCAAAAATGTTGTACCATTTTGCATTTCCAGCAGCAATGAATGAGAATTCCTGTTGCTCCACATCCTCACCAACATTTGGCATTGTCAGGGTGTTTTTTGGGATTTTAGCCATCTAATAAGTAGGTGTATTTTGTTGTTTTAATTTGAAATTACCTAATGACAAATCATGTTCAACATGTTTTATGTATTTATTTGCTAACTATATATCTTCTTTTGTGGGGTGTTTGTTCAGATATTTTGCCCATTTTTTAATTGAGTTGTTTTATTACTGAATTTTAATAGTTCTTTGTATATTTTGGAAACAAGGTGTTTATCAAGTTTGTGTTTTACATATATTTTTTTCACAGTCTGTGGCTTTTCTTTTCATTCTCTTAAGAGTATTTCTTTTAATCAGTCTTTCCAAGATCAGAATTTTTTTCATTTTAATAAATCGAATTTTCCATTCCTGGATTGTACTTCTGGTGTTATTCCTAAAAACTCATCACCAAACACAAAGTCACCTAGATTTTCTCGTATGTTATCTTCCAGTTTTGCATTTACATTTAAGTCTATGATCCATTTTGAGTTCATGTTTGTCAAATGTGTGAAGTATGTATCTATATTCTTTTTTTTTTTTTGCATATGGATGTTCAATTATTCCAGCACCACTTGTTGAAAGATAATCTTTGTCCATTGAATTGTTTTTGTTCCTTCATCAAGATCATTTGCAAACATCTGCATGGGTCTGTCTCTGGGTTCCTTATATTATTTTATTGATATATCTGTCAATTCTTTATACAATAATACACTGGCTCAATTACTGTAGTTTTTAACATTTGTTTAAATTTTTACTTATTATGGGTATGTAATAGTTGTATATATTTATTGGGTACATGCCATGTTTTGATTCAGGCATGCAATCTGCATTAATCAAATCAGGGTAACTGGGGCATCCATCACCTCAAGTATTTACAATTTCTTTGTATTAGGAACATTCCAATTCCATTCCTCTAGTTATTTTAAAGCATATACTAACTTATTATTGATTATAGTCACTTTTTTGTGATATCAAATTTTGTTCATTCTACACGTATAACTATATTTTTCCACCCATTAAACACCCTTACTTTATGCTCCCTCCCTGGTACCCTTTGCAGCCTCTGGTAACCATCATTCTACTCTCTATTTCTATGAAATCAATTGTTTTAATATTTAGTTCCCACATATGAGTGAGAACATGCAAGATCTGTCTTTCTGTGCCTGGCTTATTTCACTTAACATACTGTTCTCCAGTTCCATCCATGTTGTTACAAATGGCAGAATTTCACTCATTTTTATGGCTAAATAATATTGCATTCTGTATATGTACCATAATTTCTTTATCCATTTATTTCTTGATGGAAACTTAGGTTGATTCCAAATCTTGACTATTGTGAATAGTGCTTTAACAAACATGGGAGTGCAGTATCTTTTCGATATACTGATTTCTTTTGGATATATGGCCAGCAGTGGAATTATTGGGTCTTACGGAATTCTATTTTTAGTTTCTTGAGGAGCCTCCATACTGTTCTCCATAGTGATTGCGCTACTTTACATTCCCACCAATATGGTATGAGGGTTCCCCTTTCTCCACATCCTCACCAGCATTCGTTATTGCCTGTCTTTTTGGTAAAAGCCATTTTAACTGGGGTGAGATGATATCTCATTGTAGTTCTGATTTGCATTACTCTGATGACTAATGATGTTGAGCATCTTTTCATATACCTGTTTTGGCCATTTGTATATCTTCTTTGGAGAAATGTCTATTCAGATCTTTTTCTCATTTTTAAATCAGATTATTTGGGTTTTTTCTATTGAGTTGTTGGGGCTCCTTATACATTCTAGTTATTAATCCTTTGTCAGATGGGTAGTTTGCAAACATTTTCTCCCATTCTATGAGTTGTATATTCATTTTGTTGATTGTTTCCTTTGCTTTACAGAAGATTTTCAGCTTGATGTGATCCCATTTGTCCAATGTTGCTTTGGTTGCCTGTGCTTTAGGGGTATTATTTAAGAAGTCCTTGCCCAGGCCAATGTCCTGAAGCACTTTCCCAAAGTTTTCTTTTAGAAGTTTCATAGTTTCGAGTCTTAGATTTAAGTCTTTAATCCATTTTGATTTGATTTTTGTATATGGTGAGAGATAACGGTCTAGTTTGATTCGTCTGCATATGGATATCCAGTTTTCCCAGCACCATTTATTGAAGAGACTGTCCTTTTCCCACTACATGTTCTTAGCACCATTTTCAAAGATAACTTCCCTATACATGTATGGATTTATTTCTGGAGTCTTTATTCTGTTCCATTGGTCTATGTGTCTGTTTTATGCCAGTACCAAGCTGTTTTGGTTAGTATGACTCTGTAGTATAATTAGAAATCAGGTAATATGATTCCTCCAGTTTCTTTATTTTGCTCAGGATGGCTTTGTCTATTATGGGTCTGCTGTGGTTCCACATAAATTTTAGGATTATATTTTCTATTTCTGTGAAAAATGTAATTGGTACTTTGATGGGGATTGTGTTAAATCTGTAGATTGTTTTGGGTAGTATGGACATTTTAACAATATTGATTCTTTTAATCCATAATCATGGAATATATTTCCATTTTTTTGTAGCCTCTTTAACTTCTTTCATCAACGTTTTAAAGTTTTCATTATGGAGATCTTTCACTTGTTTGGTTACATTGATTACTAGGTATTTTATTTCATTTGTAGCTATTATAAATGGGATTACTTTCTCAATTTATTTTTCAGATTGCTTGCTGTTGGCATATAGAAATGCTATTGATTGTTGTATGTTGATTTTGTATCCTGCAACTTTACCAAATTTATCAGTTCTAATAGTTTTTTGGTGGAGTCTCAGGTTTTCTGGATATAAGAACATGTCATCTGCAAACTAGGAAAATTTGACTTCTTCCTTTCAGATTGGGATGCACTTTATTTCTTTCTCTTGTCTGATTGTTCTATCTAGAATTTCCAGTACTATGTTGAATAACGGTAATGAACATGGACATCTTTATCTTGTTCCAGATCTTAGAGGAAAGGCTTTCACTCTCCCCCTATTCAGTATTATACTAGCTGTGGGTCTGTCATATATGGCTTTCATTGTGTTTAGGTATGTCCCTTCTATAATCAGTTTGTTGAGTGTTTTTGTCATGAAGGATGCTGAATTTTATCTAATGCTTTTTCAGCATCAATTGAAATGATCATATAGTTTTTGTCCTTTGCTCTGTGATATGATGTATCACATTGATTTGCATATGTTGAACCACCCTTACATCCTTGGGATGAATCCAGCTTTATCATGATAAATAATCTTTTTAATGAGTTGTTGAATTTGGGTTGCCAGGATTTTGTTGAGGATATTTGCATCTATGTTCATCAGAGATATTGGCTATAGTTTTTCTTTTTTGTTGTGTCTTTGTCTGGTTTCGGCATCAGAGTGATACAGGCCCCATGGAATGAGTTTGGGAGTATTCCCTTTTCTTTGATTTTTTGGAATAGCTTAAGTAGGGTTGGCATTAGTTCTTTGAATGCTTAGTAGAATTCAGCAGTGAAGCCATCACATCCTAGGCTTTTCTTTGATGGGAGTCTTCTTATTACTGCTTCTATCTCATTACTTGTTATTAGTTTATTCAGGTTTTGGATATCTTCCTGGTTCAATCTTGGTATGTAGTATGTGTCTAGGAATTTATCCATTTCTTCCAGGTTTTATCATTTATTGGCATATAGTTGCTCATAGTAGTCTCTAATGATCGTTAGAATCATTACATTGCAATATCAACTGTAATGTCTCCTTTTTCATCTCTGACTTTATTTATTTGGGCCTTCTATCTTTTTTTCCTAGTTAGTCTGGTTAAAAGTGTGTCAATTTTGTTTATCTTTTCAAAAGCCAATTTTTTATTTCCTTGATCCTTTCTATTTTTTGTCTTAATTTCATTTATTTCTGCTCTGATCTTTATTATTTCTTAGCTTCTAATAATTTTCGGTTTGGTTTGCTCTTGTTTTTCTAGTTTTTAAAGATGCATCAAAGTTGTTTATTTCAAGCTTTTCTACTTTTTTGATGTAGGCATTTATTGCTATAAACTTTCCTTTTTACTGCTTTCAATGTTTTGATACATTGTGTTTTCATTTTAATTTGTTTCAAGAAATTTTTAAATTTCCTTTAATTTCCTTCTTAATCTCTTCCTTAACCCACTCATCATTCAGGAGCATATTGTTTACTTTCCATGTGTTTGTATAGTTTCCAATGTTCCTATTGTTATTGATTCCTAGTTTCATATTGTTATGGTCAGAGAAAATACTTGATGTGATTTCAATTTTTAAAAATTTTTTAAGACTTATTTTGTGACCTAACATATGGTCTATCCTTGAGAATGATCCATGAACTAAGGAGAACCTGTATTCTGCAACTGTTGGATGAAATGTTATGTAAATATCTACTAGATCCATTTGATCCAATTAAGTTCAACATTTCATTTTGGTTTTCTGTCTGGATGATCTGGCCCATGCTGAAAGTGCGGCAATGATTATTGTATTGGGGTCTATCTCTTTCTTTAACTCTGATAATATTAAGTTTATATATTTGGATGCTCCAGTGTTTGGTGCATATATATTTAGAATTGTCATATCTTCTTGCTGAATTGACCCCTTTCTCATTACATAATGACTCCTTTGTCTCTTTTTACAATTTTTGTCTTGAAATCTATTTTATCTGACAGAAGTATAGCTACTGCTGCTCCTTTTTCATTTCCATTTGTATGGAATATCTTTTTCCATCCCTTTATTTTCAATCTATATGTGTCTTTCTAGGTGAAGTGGGTTTCTTGCAGA
The DNA here is from genome assembly GCF_000956105.1 of Propithecus coquereli. NCBI lineage: Eukaryota > Metazoa > Chordata > Mammalia > Primates > Indriidae > Propithecus > Propithecus coquereli. The sequence goes on along the minus strand of NW_012147634.1, from coordinate 1,304,779 downwards.
CAACACATAGCAGGGTTTTGTTTTTCTAATCCATTCAGCCAGTCTGTGTCTTTTGATTGGAGAGGTTAGTCCATTTATATTCAATGTTATTATTGATAGGTAAGGACTTAGTACTGCCATGTTGTTGATTTCTGGTTGTTTTGTGGTCCTCTCTTTCTTCCTCCCTGTCTTCCTTTTTTAAAAATGATTTTTGCTGGTAATGTGTTTTAATTTCTTGCTTTTTATCCTTTGTGTATCTGTTGTAGGTTTTTCAATTTGAGATTACCATGAGGTTTACAAAACACATTTTATAACCAATTATTTTAAACCTATGACAATTTAACTCTGCTTACAAACAAACAAATAAGCAATGAGAAATCTAAAATAAATTCTACACTTTAACTCTATCCCCCTGCTTTTTAACTTTTTATCATTTCCATCTTTTTATACTACCTATCTCTCAAAAAGTTGTTGTAGTTGTTATTTTTGATAGATTTGATTTTTAGTCTTTCTACTCAAGATTCAAGTGGTTTATACACCACGATTACAGCAGTAGAGTATTTTGTATTTGTGTACTTATTGCTGCCAGTGAATTTTATACCTTCAGGTGACTTCTTATTGCTCATTAACATCTTTTTCTTTCAGCTTGAAGAACTTCTTTTAGCATCTCTTGTAGGGTAGGTCTGGTATTGATGAAATCCCTCAGCTTATGTTTGTCTAGGAAAGTCTTTATTTCTCCTTCACGTTTGAAGGATGTTTTTGCAGGATATAATATTCTAGGGTTAAGGTTGTTTTCTTTTGGTTTCATTGATTTTCTCTATTGATTTCCTATTTTCAATTTTATTGATTCTGCTGTGATTTTTAGCATCTTTTCTTCTGCTTGTTTTACATGTAAATACTCTTCTTTTGCCAGTTTCCTAAAATGGAAGCATACATTATTCATTTTACATCTTCCTTCTTTTCTAATATATGCATTTAATGCTATAAATTTCCCTCAGTGAACTGTGTTCACTATATCTCACCAATTTTGATAAGTTCCATTTTATATTTCTTTTTAATTTAGTTCAAAAATATGCTTCAATTTCTCTTGAGCTTTCTTCAACTCACATGTCAATTAGATCCAGTTGATTTATGGTGCTCTTCAGTTCAACTATATCCTTACTGATTTTCTGGTTCCTAGAAAGAAACAAAGTGTTGAAATCTTTAGCTATAGTAGTGAATTTGTCTATTTTTATTTGCAACTTGCGGTTTTTGGCTTATGTATTTTGATGTTATGGAGCCCTGTTAATGTAATAGTAGGGTGTGAGAAAGGGAAATGTTTTATAATCTTATGATGAAACCTCATTCTTTGAATGGGCCTAAGTCCTTTGGCTGTGACCTTCAGAAGCATTTCTTAGTCTTTCCTTTTCTCCCCAGAGGTGACACAAGAAGGCTAGAGGTAGCTGGAGTTGGCTAATTGCTTGTCCCTAAGTCAGATAAGGGTCTAGTAAAGTCTTTTCCCTTGAACAGTAGTCATTTTCTATAAAGAATACTGAGCATACTTCAAAATAGCTACTTTTCTCCTCCTCCTACCAAAAACATGAGAGGATATTTTTTAATCTTCACCGTGAGAACCTGGTGGGGTTCCTGGAATGTAAAAACCACAAAAGTATGGGGACTCCCTAAGACTGGGACCCCATGAATTTCTCACCCTCAAACTAGTCCACATTCAACCTCCATCAATTCATCAAGATGGCCACTTTAGTGTTCCTATCTGTTTATGGCTCCAGTGGCTTCTGCTCCAGGTAAGCTGATATCAGAAATTGTGCTTTTCTGTCTTTACCTTTCTCTCCAGATTTCACAGTGGCCATTCTCCCTGTCACCTCAATTATCTGATGAGGTCACAGTTTTCTCTGAGACCTCAATTATTATAACCAAGGAAAGTCATTGGTTTTTGGTTTGTTCAGCACTTTTCTTCCTGTGAGGATGACAGTGACAGCTTCCAAGCTTTTTATATGTCAAAGCTGAAATGCCCTGTCTCTATGTATTTTTAAAGTCAAGTCTACTACTCTGAGATGAACTCACTTGTGACTCAGATCAGAAGGATTATTTTATATTTCCTGTGGATAGAGTGGAGTTGTGAAAATTATGGGAAAATGTGAGGCTTCGAGTCCCTCAGTCAGCAGGTGCTTGTGGACTTGTTGCTTTTTTAGGCTGGGTAGGTCAGAAAAATTGTTCAAGATAAAAATGTAGGTTAACGTTTTGGGGATGAGAGACCCCACAGGAGGGTCCAAGCAGGCATGGCACAGAAGGTTGATATAAGTGGAACAGCTTAATAACATTGAAAAATATTTATGCAGAAGGAATTTTGACTTATCAATTGCCCTAACATTAATAATGCTTTTAAAAGATCTCTGAAAATAAGTTTTCAATGTTGCACATGAAAGAGAATAGCATGTTTCTAGAGATGAGTTAATTGAACACCAACAGTTAAGCCAGTAATTATAAGGAATGAGTAGGCTCACAGAAATACAATTAGTAAAATCATCTGGTAAGTCAGTACCAGGAACAGTGCACTGTCAATGTACTTGAAAAATTAGTCATTAGGGAAAGATATTTGAAATCTTTATGGTTCATGAGAAAAAGAGTAAGGATGTTTGTATATTGTATAACATGTTCGCCTAGGTTGATTTATTGCTTCATAAAGTATTTGACACAAAGACAACAGAAGGATGGATTCTTAAGTGTTTAGATCAGGTTTTAACACACCATCAAATAAATTGGCAAAAATATAGAGACATCTGTATTGATGATGAAAAAGCAATGGCAGAAAAACACAGGAATAGCAGAAAAGCTGTTTCCAAAGTACGTTCAAACATTCACTGTATTTCATAGACAAGTACTGGCTGTTAAGAAAATGTAACATCATTGGAAATAATTCTAAAGAAAGTCAAACTGGCACTTTATTCTCATACAGTCTCTATGTTGCAAAATTATCAGAGTGAAGTACAATGACATGAGCAGGAAAATCAGACTCCATAGCAGTGTTCACAAAGACTCTTCTTTAGCTATCCACCCCTGTGTATGAGGAAAGGGCTTCCTCCTTTCAACACAGATAGTGAGTTTACAAGGTTGCTATTTTTCTGCATGGTAATGTATGGTTGGTGGTTTTTCTTTGTGAGTCTGGGAAGGGGGAGGCTGACAGCTTTCCTAGTAGTGAGACACATTTTCTTGGACTTCTGTAGGTCTAGAAGGGTGAATCTCTCTTGTGTGTGTCTGGCTGGAGTCATGGTGGCTAAACACCATAGGCCTCCATGCTGCTAACTCCCCTCTGTCCATGAGGTGGAACCAGAAATACAAGAAGGGGAAAGCAAAAGAAAGGAGGTGTTCTGCTTCTGAAGAGGGGTGTGTTACTCCCCCTGGCTTATCTTGTCAGAAGCAGGCGCTGGCTTGAGTCAAGAATCAGTCAATCCATTCATTCGTTCATATATTTGTTGATCACAGTGCAAGAAATTGAGTCCCTACTCTGTGCAATGCACAATCTTAGGTGCTGGGACCCTCCTGTGAAAGCACTCATCATGAACCCAAGAACCCTATAGCCCGTGAGCCACAGCTTAATGATTTGTCTTAATTTTATCAACGACAGGAAGAGAGACCTAGAATTTTTTATTATATTGAGTTTCTTTAAGAATAAGTCAAAAGTAACTCAAAAGCCAAAAAACAAATAATCCAACTTAAGGAATGGGCAAAAGATCTGAACAGTCATTTTTCAAAAGATGACATACCAATGGCCAACAGGCATATGAAAGAAGGCTCAACATCAGTAATCATCAGAGTGATACAAATCAAAACTACTGTGAAATATCACCTCACCCCAGTTAAAATGGCTTTTATCAAAACGATAGGCAATAACAAATGTTGGTGAGGATGTGGAGAAAGCGGAACACTCATACACTGTTGATGGGAATGCAAATTAGTGCAACTATGATGGAGAGCAGTATGGAGGTTCCAGAAAAAACTAAAAATAGAACTCCACATGACCCAGCAATCCCACTGTTGGGTATATATCCAAAGGAGGGGAATTCTGTGTACAGAAGAGATACCTGCATTCCCATGTGTATTGCAGCACTATTCACAATAGCTAAAATATGAAATCAACCTACGTGTCCATCAAATGGATAAAGAAAATGTGGTACACATACACAATGGAATATTATTCAGCCATAAAAATGAATGAAATCCTGTCATTTGCAACAATATGGGTGGAACTGGAGGACATTGTGTTAAGTGAAATAAGTCAGGCTCAGAAAGACAAATATTGCATATTCTCACATATATATGGGACATAAAAAAAATTGATCTCATGGAGTTACAGAATAGGATGATGGTTACCAGAGTCTGGGAAAGGCAGTGGTGAGGGGGGAGAAGAAGGGGATGGTTAATGGGTACAAAAATACAGTTTGGTAGAAGGAATAAGATCTAGTGTTTGGCAGCACAATATGGTGACTTTAGTTAACAGTAATTCATTCTATATTTAAAAATAACTGAAAGAATGGAATCGGAATGTTCCTAACACAAAGAAATGATACATGCTTGAGGTGATGGACATCCCATTACTTTGATTTGATCATCATACATTATATGCTTGTATCAAAATATCACATTACCCCACAAATATGTGCAAGTATTATGTAACCAGAAAAATTTAAAATTAAAAAATTAAAAAAGAATAAGTGAAAAGGGAGAATAATTCCCTCTTATTTCTTAAAAAGGAACACTGTTAGCTAAATATCACTCAAATATGGGTAATCAGATTCAACTGAGTTTTGTTCACTAAACCTGCCTTAAAATTAACCTTGCAAAACCCTTCGTCAAGCACACGTACACACACTCACACACATACACACACACTCACACAGTTAATTCCAAGAAGCACTGATAAGTTAGGCTGATTTCTCCTGCCATTTTCATGGAGACATGGAGCAGTTTCCATGCCACATCATATAGCATAACTTTCTAAACTTTCTCCTCAAAAATCACGTTGAATATCTTCCACTTCTCCTCCAGATCCTACCTATCTTTACCATTCTCCATCCTGTCTATGCCTTAAGAGGTTGACCTGTGTTGACTACCTCATGGGGCTTCTGGCTCAACGGTCAATGGCAAGTTCTAGCAGGAGGTTAGAGACTGAGCGCCCCTGGCCTCTGCCCTGTAAGGCTGTTCAGTGCTGTCTTTATTCCACCATGAAGGTTTCATCCCGTTTACGCAGCCTTTTCATCACAGGCCTTGCTGCTTTTAGGTTTTGATAACAAGTTCTCCCCTTCAGATCTAGGAATGATAATCATACCTTTTTCTTACTAATGCAGGGATTCTGCATTATCTTTTATGGTTTTCCTACATGCTGCCTACATCTTGATTAACAGTCCTTTTATTAAACTCTCTTCAAATTACCCTAATTCAAATGTGCTCTCTGTTTCCTGCCAGAACCATTGACTGACACGATAGCCCCATTTCCCCCAGAGCTCTATTGTCCCAGGTACTGGTCACATCTTTGTGTGTCTCTCAGACTCTTCCACTCCACCCCCAAATACCTTTTCTCAGAGGACACTCCACAAAGCAGCTCCACTCTGCACAACCAAAAGCTCATCTGGAAAGTTCAGAAAAATAAAATCTGATTATTAGCTTAAGGGACAATCATAGTCTCTCTCTCAGATCCTGCTCTGAGAAGATGCAACATATTTTACTATAGGGTCCTGCTGGTTAAGGAGACTGTGATATTTTCCTGTGTCTCCCCCACTCACAGTCTGCTCACCCACAATCCCCCCATTCTCTTACAGGGGGACGTGTATGATTATCTGTGACTCTCTGTTCGTTCTACTGTCTGGCCCTGCTTGGCTTGGTTCACCAAAGCCTTTAGAAATATTAAACTGGGGAAGGTATCCCTGCCGTGCAGGTGGGGTGGACAGCGTCCGCATTCAAGGAGGAGGAGGGCAGGGTTTGGAGTCAGGTTCCCTGTCACGCTTTTTCCACCTGACACTGCAGTGCCTCCCCAGTGTTTCCAACTTGCACCTATATTTAGCATCTAGGGAGCACCTTTACTCCTGATTCGACTCCTGTCAATACAGAAAGATAGTAAATGTAAAAAGACCAAGGCGCTCCACCAAAAAATGCATGGTTTCCTCACCCTAACTTATTGCCATAACCAAGACGAATGATAGGATATTTCAAACTTCTGAAGTCCAGTGCAGGCATCAGTTTGTGAATATGTCCTATCCATACTGGCTTTTCTAGATGTGTCTTCTTTATGACCACCGAAGGCTCAGCAATTCATGTCAGAGGTGTGGTCTCCGACAGGGGCCTTGAACTGGCTGTGAGAAGCCGGTCAATTCCAAGTCTCCTCCAGCACCTCCCTCTTCAGGAAGTTCAGATGCAGCGTCCTGAGTCGCACACCCAGGGCCTCCAGCCTCCTGCAGTCAGCCAGGTAGCTACCGATAGCTGAGAATTCTGTTGGCTGGTGACATCTGTCTGGGATTTGCAAAAAACATTTAGCCACCAGTCACTCCCATACTAACCAGTTCTAGCTGATCCTAATTTTTGAAACTGTGTTGCCCTGCACCTTCTTACAAGGCTTGCTGCCAATGTTTCTCCGATCTAAACTTACATACATGCAGAGCAAATCTCTGTTTCCTGTTGACAAGCTCTCAAACAGACCAGGCAATGGAAACAAGCATCTCTCCCAGCTCCTACTGCATTATCTTTAGACATTATGGTACAAACACGGAGCTTTATGCAAGTCCTCACGCCAGGCCCTGACAATTCCTCTTCATTTCTCCTCTTCCTAGACTTACCACCCACACGTCCCTGAAATGCTTTAACCATGGCTCAAAGCCATCTGCCCCTACTAGCACTACACTCTTTGAAAACTATAGGAGCTTCGCTTCTGATAGCAGCTTCCAAATCCCTGGTTCTATTCATGGTTCCAAAGCTAGCTAGCTTGATGGTTTTCCCCAAAGAAAGGTATTTTAGCAGAGCACTCCAGGTCTCAGTTGCCTTTAGATACCAGTTGAGCAATGAATAATTATTAGGGAGATACCATGTCTTACCACTCAATGGAGCACTATTCACATGCAATTCATCAGGACTAAATTCAGAGACTTAGATTCTATTCCTGCCACTCACTAGCCAAGTGACTTCTGGCCAATCTCTTAGCTTTTCTGAGCCTCAGTTTACTCATCAGAAAATGAGAGAGCTGAACTAAGTCAGAGAAGATAAACAGTCCTCATGACATGTGCCATTTCTGTTTGAGTAGTAATGTTTACCCACAGTGCTGAATTGAGAAGGATTAAGAGTCAAGTTGAGGCTCAATGGGAAAGAAGGCCCTTCGAGGGGAAGGGTCAGCAGCCATGCTAGGAATTTGCCCCTCCTGGACTAGGTGATTTCTAAATCCTCCTTCGAAGCAAAAAAACATGACAGTACTAAAGATTCCTTCAATACCTGCCCCAGAGCCACTGGTCCACCGGTCCACCTACAGACAGGTCTATTCACTGACAAGCTGTTCTGCGTGTGTGGCTCTGGAGAACACAGAGATGAGACACCAGCCAACAGTTCAGTGAGTGCATCTTAGTCACTGCATAATTCCTTCGGCTGACGTCTTTACCCTTGTCCATATCTGTGAGAACACTCATATCCATCTTCCTGTGGTCATGGTGAACATGACCACATGACAACTGTATTATTTGGCATGTTAGAAATGAATACAAATTATACTTTTAAATACGGAGATTTATGTCTGCAAAGAAATTGTGAGCTGGGTTTTAAATACACTTGTTCTTTATATTAATAGTAAAATACTAAGCCCAAAATGACCTTAACTTTCTTAATTTTTGTCCTTTTTTCCCATTAGTAAAATACATATACAATATGTGAAATATTTTACCCTGGGCTGTGAAGGGGAAGGGTGTAGCTAACATTTCCTTTTCAGTCTAAAAATTTACAGGAATGCACTGGGACATCTGTGTGGAATTAGCAGGGCTGATTCTATAGATTCACGTGACTCCCGGTTCTAGTTTCTGTGCTTCTGAGACCAGCTTTTTTCTTTTTTCTTTAATAAAAATATGACTTGTCTACATTATGGGTAACATAATTAAACCAGGATAATACAAACTTGTTTAAATGTAAACTCCAAACCATCAAGCTGTTTCATATGTTTGCATTCATTTATAAAATATGATCTCCTGAGATATCTCTCATTGGGCTAAACACCAAAACAAGCAAATGAATTATGAAAAATAAAAAGACAGCATTCTGGGATTTCGAAGTTGACAAATTAAGCGTTCCTATGTAATAAAATGATTTCATCTTGGAATCCTCTTTCGCTATTTAATTTATGGACTGTACGTGATCCAAGCTTGCATTTCATAAAAGTATAAATATATTTAAGACAGCTCACACTTGCTTCATTACTCATACTATTAGATTTTCAACCCTAAACTGTCGGTCTTTCTTATGTGACTCCATTGGGGAATCTCTCAGGGTGTTAGTATTTTTTACTCCCAAGGGCTTGTTTGCATCATTTTTTCACTTTTTTAAAAATTAAAGTTCCATTTTATTACAGCAGCTTTAATATTTGTCCAGATAAGCCATAGAAAAGACTCACGCAATTGACAGAAGAGCCCCAGAATATAAAGCATGAGAACTCATGATAAAGAGAGTACTGGATTGTTTTTCATTTTTTCAAACCAAGCCATTCATCCAACATGACAGATGAGCTCTCTTCCATCAATAAAAACTATGATTATATAAACACACACATGAAAAGTAATGTACAAGCGAGTGCAAACTAATTATAGTCCTGTGGAAGAGTTTTATGTCTAAGTGTTCAGGATAGTTAGAAAACACACAGTGGAGGAGTTAGCCCATAAAGCTAGCACAGACTGAATACATTTTAGATACATTTTTCTAGAGAAAAAAGAAAAGTTACATTCTAGGTAAAGTGACAGAAGTTTGGAGATAGAAGTGTAACAGTGTGACTGTAGAGATCCACATTAGTAATTGATGATGATAATGACGATAATTGAACCTTAGCGTTCAAGACTAGAGAAAAATCTGATTTGCTTGACAGGAGTAGAAAATTCAGGCCAAGGGAATTACAAAATATGAGATGGGCTAGTCCAGGACTCCAGGAAGTTAGGGTTTTGTATTAGAAGCTGTAAAAGGAGACATATCATTTCTTAGCTGGGAGTGAGAAAGATGACATTGTTAGCCTGGTTCTCTATAAAAATATATCTCTATAAAGGTTGGACTTACTAATGGCATGAGGGCTGCTGACAAGCCGAGGCAGAATATCCAGTTTGGATGGAAAGTTAATTTGAAACGAGTCCATAAAAATGGAAAGTTAAGATACTGGAAATTCTCAAAGCAATATTTGAAAGAGAAAAAGGTAGACAAGCACTGAGGTTGTGACTAGAGAAATCCATGATGGTGTGTTTTGACGTCAATTCCAACATCATCGTCAAAAGTCATTATATATGAAAGAAGGTCAAAATGTTTCAAGACCAGTTGTTTTTTTTTTTTCCCCAATGAAAAACCAAACAAATCTAGTGAACACTACAGGTAGCAGCCAGGTCTATGTTGTTCTTTTGAAACACTATTGAACTTCAAACATTCTTCAATAAAACTTTAAGAATATTAACTTAGCCATTAAGTCACTAAAAATGTATTAATACAAATATAAGAAAAATTTACAGAAAAAGAATTTTGCCTGCTTTATATACTCAGAAAGGACAGACTTTCAAGAAACGAGTCCCTTTATAATGAACATGCTTTAACAGAGTTGCTTAAATTTCTCTTCATGGTGAGCAGGGAGCCATTCTACATTTGAACAGGAAAATCTTATTTATAAAGGGCTTCCTCATCCAAGAATCTCCAACGTACTATTGCAATTGGCTTCAAACATCAACCCCATAAATTGCCTAATATAATTTAAAGATGTGAAATTTGAAACTGCAGGACTCTACTTTCATAAGAAACTCACTATTTCAGAGAAGTGAAGGAAAGGGAGACAGAAATAAAGGAAAATGGAAGTTGTGAAAAAGAAATGCAAACAAATCCACCCACAACAAATTCAAAATTTGAGGAAAAATTTAGAGAAATAAGTCTTTTACCAACCTGCTATCACTTCCATCTATTTTAGTTTTTCCTAAGGAAATACTCTTTATTGAATTGACTGAGGAATTCTTATGGTAGATGGAGGGGGGAGCAAAACTTGCTTATTCATTTATTCTTTTTAAGTCAATAATGGGGTTTTTATTGATATTTACATGGTTTCAAAAAAATTCAATATTCTGCATATGGTGCCAGTGTAATAACCAAAAACTGGTTTGGAGAAGGCATGCAAACATAACA
>NW_012147634.1:1250411-1292934 GCF_000956105.1 Propithecus coquereli | reverse complement strand
CAAAAATAAATAAGTGGGATCTAATCAAATTAAAAAGCTTCTGCACTGCCAAGGAAACTATCATTAGAGTGAATAGACAACCCACAGAATGGGAAAAAATATTTTCTCTCTACATATCTGATAAAGGGCTGATAACCAGAATCTATCTAGAACTCAAAAAAATCAACAAGAAAAAAATCAAACAAGCCCATAAACAAATAGGCAAAGGAAATCAACAGAAACTTTTCAAAAGAAGACAGAATAATGGCCACCAAACATATAAAAAATGTTCAACATCTCTAATCATTAGAGAAATGCAAATCAAAACCACAATGAGATATCACCTTACTCCAGTGAGATTGGCCTCTATTAAAAGATCCCAAAACATCAAATGCTGGTGAGGATGCAGAGAGACAGGAAACTCTTACACTGCTGGTGGGACTGCAAATTAGTGCAACCTCTGTGGAAAAGAATTTGGAGATACCTCAGAGAGCTAAAAATAGAAATACCATTCAATCCAGCAATAGCACTATTAGGCATCTACCCAAAAGAGCACAAAACATTCTATGATAAAGACATCTACACCCGAATGTTTATGGCAGCACAATTCACTATTGCAAGGATGTGGAAACAACCCAAGTGCCCATCAATCCATGAGTGGATTAGTAAAATTTGGTATATGTTTAAGATGGAATATTACTCAATCATAAGAAATGACAGTGATCTAGAACCTCTTATATTTTCCTGGATTAAACTTAAGCCCATTATCCAAAGTGAGGCACCACAAGAGTGGAAGAATGGGTTCCACTTGTACTCGCCATCAAATTGGTACTAACTGATGAACACTAGGGTGATCATATGGCAGAAATACTCTCCAGGGATTAGGGGGATGAGGGGGTAAATCTGCAACTAAAGGACACAAGGAGCACTGTAGGGGGGAAGGGCAGGCCTTTAACCCTAGCTTTGGTGAGGCAAAGACATAAAGTGCAACCATAATGTTTGTACCCTCACAATACCCTGAAATAAAAAAAAAAGTAACTCCCTAAATACTATTAAAAGAAAAACCTTATGAATGTATAAAAATATACATATGTAGATGTGTAAATGAATAGAAAACTGTCTTGAAGGAAGACCAAGTGATTACTTTTGGGTAGTGAGATTGAGGGAGAGAGACTTCAACTTTTTACTTTGTGAACTATTGTATTATTTGAAAAATTGGCATGTATTTACATTTATTATGTAAAAAATATAGAATAATACCTCACCAAAAGAAGATACATGGATGACAAATAAGCATTATGAAAAGATGCTCAACATCATATGTCATTAGGGAATTGTAAGTTAAAAAATCAATGAGATGCCACTACCTATTAGAATGGTGAAAATCCAAAACACTGATAACACCAAATGCCGGTGAGGATGTGGAGATACAAGAGCTCTTATCCCTTGATAGTGGAAATGCAAACTATTAAAGCTACCTTAGAAGACATTTTGGAAGTTTCTCACAAAACTAAACATCTTCTTACCATATGATCCAGCAATCAGGCTCCTTGGTATTTACTCACATAAGTTGAAAACTTACGTCCACACAAAAACCTGCATTTATATTGTAGCAGCTTTATTCAGAATTGACAAAACTTGGAAGCAACCAAGATGTCCTTCAGTAGGTGAATGGATATATAAACCATGGTACATTCAGAGAGTGGAATGTTTTTCAGTGCTAAAAAGAAGTGAGCTATCAAGCCATGAAAAGACATAAAGAAAACTTAAATGCATATTAGTAAGTGAAAGAAGCCAATCTGAAAATGGCTACATCCTGTATGATTCCAACTGTATGACATTCTGGAAAAGACAAAACTACAGAGACAGTAAGAAAATCACTGGTTCCCAGGGGTTCTCGGGAAGGGAGGGATGAATAGGTAGAACACAGAAGATCTTTGGGGCAGTAAACCTACTCTGTATGATACAGTGGCAGATACATGTCATTATACATTGTCAAAAACTACCTATATGTACAGCACCCAGAGCGAACCCTAATGTAATCTAGGACTTTTGGGTGGTAAGGATGTGTCAGTGTAGGTTCATCGATTTAATGAATGTACCACTCTGGTGCAGGATTTGATAGTAGGGGAGGCCATGCCTGCGTAGGGGCAGTGGATATATGGGAACTCTGTACTTTCCATCTAATTTTGCTGTGAATTTAAACTTGCTCTTAAAAAATAATAGTCTATTTTTAAAACATAGAGAATAGAAGAAACTATACCAACTAAAAAAAAAAAAGAAATAAAACAACAGAATGATTTATTGGCAATATCAACCAAAGCTGAATATAAAATTTATTCCCCAGTGACAAGATTTTTAATAAATGAATAGGATTTATAAAATTATTTTTAAACAAATGAGAATTATTTTATTTAATAAACACAAATTGATAGTATACATATCAAAAATATTTTTAGAAATAATTTTTTGTCATAACAATATAAAAACTCCTAGGTAAAAATCTTGCTAGAAAATATATTTGAAACACATTACAAAACTTTATGAACAATGAAGAATAGCAACTTAAGTGGAGATGCATCTCCCATTTCAACTGGGAAGAATAAATTGTATTATTTTTTAAATTTCAGATATTATGGGGGTACAAACACTTTGGTTACATAAATTGCCTTTGCACCTCCAGAGTCAGAACTACAAGCATGCTGATCCCACAGACAGCAGGCACTGCACCCATTAGGTGTGAATTTACCCATCCCCTCATCCCCCACACCTGCTCGACACCCAGTGAATGTTACTCCCATATGTGCATATAAGTTTTGATTGATTAGTAACAATTTGATGGTGAGTACATGTGGTATTTGTTTTTCCATTCTTGTGAGACCTCACTTAGAAGAATGGGCTCCAGCTCCGTCCAGGATAATACAAGAAACAGTTCACCATTTTTTTATGGCTGACTAACACTCCATGGTATACATATACCACATTTTATTAATCCACTCATGTATTTATGGGCACTTGTGTTGTTTGCTCATCTTTGCAATTGTGAATTGTGCTGCTATAAACATTCGAGTGCAGATGTTTCTTTTATAGAATGTCTTTTTTACTTTTGGGTAAATACTGAGTAGTAGGATTGCTGGATCAAATGGTAGTTGTACTTTTGTTCTTTGTGGTATCTCCATACTACTTTCCATAGAGGTTGTAATAGTTTGCAATCCCACCAGCAGTATATCAGTGTTCCTATTTCACTGCATCTATGTCAACATTTTTTGTTTGGGGACTTTTTGATAAAAGCCATTCTTGCTGGAGTTCAGTGGTATCTCATTTTGGTTTTGATTTGCATTTCCCTGATGATTAAAGATGTTGAGCATTTTTTCATATGTTTCTTGGCCATTAGTCTATCTTCTATTGAGAAGTTTCTGTTCATGTCTTTGCTCACTTTTTAATGTGATTGTTTGAATATTTTTTTGCTGATTTTCCTGAGTTCTATGTAGACTCCATTTATCAGCCCTTTATCAGATGTATAGCATGCAAACATTTTATCCCATTCTGTAGCGTGTCTATTTCCTCTAATGATAGTTTCCTTGGCTGTGCAGAAGCTTTTTTATTTTATTTTTTTTCATTTATTTATTTTTGTTGTTGCCGTGATTTCTTTTGGGATCTTCTTCATAAATTCTTTGCCTAGACCGATGCCCATAAGAGATTTTCCAAGATTTTCTTCTAGAATTCTTATGGTTTCATGCCTTATGTTTAAGTCTGTTATCCATCGTGAGTGGCAAGAGGTACAGATCCTGTTACAATCTTCTACATGTGACTGTCCAACTTTCCCAGAACTATTTATTGAATAAGGATTATTTTCCACAGTGTATGTTCCTGTCTGCTTTGTCGAATATCAGATGGCAATATGACTATAGTTTTATATCTGGGTTCTTAGTCCTGTTCTATTGGTCTATGCCTCTTTTATTGTACTGGTACCATGTTGTTTTGGTTATATAGCCTTGTAGTAAAGCTTGAAGTCAGGTCAATTGATGCCTCCCAATTTGTTCTTGATTAAGGTTGCTTTGGCTATACAGAGTCTTCTCTGGTTCCATACAAATTGTAGAATTATTTTTTCTAGATCTGTGAGAAATGGTGTTTTAATAGGGATTGCATTGAATCTGTGTATCACTTTGGGTAGTATAGACATTTTAACAATACTGATTTGGCCAATCCATGAGCATGTTATGGTTTTCCATCTTATGTCCTCTGCAGTTTCCTTCCTTAGTGTTTCATAGTTCTCCCTGTAGAGGTCTGTCACCTTCTCACTTAAATATATTCCTATATATTTTATTTTCTTTGTTGCTATTGTGAAAGGTATTGCATCTTTGATTTGGTTCTCAGCTTGACTGTTGTTGGCATATATGAATGCTACTGATTTCTGTACATTGATTTTGTAACCTAAGACTTTGCTGAACTTATTTATCTATTTCAGTAGTCTCTCGGCAGACTTTTTGGGGTTTTCTAGATATAAGATCATATCGTCACCAAGGAGCAATAGTCTGACCTTTTCTACCCCCGTTTGGATGCTCCTGATTTCCTTCTCTTGTCTGATTTCTCTCGCTAGGACTTCCAGCACTATGTAGAATAGAAGTGGTGATAGAGGGCAACCTTGTCTGGTTACAGTTCTAAGCGGGAAGGCTTTGAATTTTTCCCCATTCTGTATGATGTTGGCTGTGGGTTTGTCAAATATGGCTTTTATCATTTTGAGGTAAGTCCTATCTATGCCTATTTTCTTAAATTTTCTTATCACAAAAGGGTGCTGAATTTTGTCAAATGCTTTTTCTGCATCTATTGAGAGGATCATATAGTCTTTGTATTTACTTCTATTTATGTTTATAGATTTGTGTGTATTCAACTATCCCTGCATTTCTGGGATGAAGCTCACTTGGTCATGATGGATTATTTTTTTGATGAGCAGCAGTTTTCTAGTATTCTATTGAGAATTTTTGCATTTATATTCATAAATCATATTAGTCCGTAGGCTTTTTTTTTTAAGTTGAGTCCTTTCCTGGTATCAGGATGATGTTGGCTTCATAAAACACGTTGAGGGGGATTCCTTCCTTCTCAATGTTGTGGAATAATTTCTGCAGGATAGGTGCCAGTTCTTTGTACCCATCTGGTCTGGTAAAATTTGGGTTTGAAACCCTCTGGTCTGGGACTTTTTATTTTGGGGGAATATTTTTTATTGCTGCTTCAATTTTGATACTTGATAATGGTCTATTCAGGAATTCTATTTCTCCCTGAATCAGCCTACAGAGGCTGTACAGTTCCAAGAATTTGTCCACTTCCTCCACATTTTCAAGTTTAAATGCATAGAAATTTTTATAGTATTCAGAGATGATATTTTGTTTTTCCATGGTATCAGTTGTAATTTCTCTTTTTCATTCCTGGTTGAGCTTAGTAGAGTTTTTTCTTTTCTGCTTCTGGTTAATCTAGCAAGAGACATGTCAATTTTGTTTATCTTTTCAAAGAACCAACTTTTTGCTTTATTAGTCTTCTGTATAGTTATTTTTTATCAATTTCATTTACTTCTGGTCTGACATTGGTTATTTCTTTTCTTCTTCTGGGTTTGAGTTTGGGATTGGTTTACTCTTTCTTTTCCAGTTCTTTAATAAGATTCGTTAGAGTGTTGATTTGTGATCTTTTTGTCTTTTGGATGTAGGCCTTTATGGCTATGAATTTTCCTCTCAGGACTGCTTTAGCTATATCTCACAGATTTTGATAACTTGTGTCCCCTTTATCATTTAGTTCAAATAATATTTTTATTTCCATCTTAATTTCCTCCTTGACCTGACTATCATTTAGCAATAGATTGTTTAGTTTCCATGACTTTGTGTAGAGATGAGTGTTTCTGTTGGAGTTGATTTCTAATTTTATTTCATTGTGCTCTGAGAAGATGCATAGGATTTCTAATTTTTTAAAAATTTTTGAGACATGTTTTGTGGTCTAGGATGTGATCAGCCTTAAGGATGTTCCACAAGCTGATGAGAAGAATATATACTCAGTGGTTTGGGGGTAGAATGTTCTATAATGTTTGTTAGACCCATTTGTTCTAGAGTGTGTTTAAGTGCATTGTTTCTTTGTTTATTTTCTCTTTGGAGTATCTGTCCTGTTCTGTCGGAGGGGTGTTGAAGTACCCAGCTACTATGGTGTTGCTGTTTATCATTTCATTTAGATCAAGTAGAATTTGTTTATGAATCTGAGCGCACGTGTGTTAGGTACCTAAGTATTTACAATTTTTATGTCTTCTTTTTGTGTTAGCTTTACTATTATATAATGACCTTCTTTGTCTTTCATTACTTTCACTGATGTGAAGACTATGTTATTTAATATGAGAATGGCTACACCAGCTTTCCTTTGGTTTCCATTTGCATGGAATATTGTTCCTCATCCCTTCACCTTGAGTCTGAATGAGTCCTTGTGGGTTAAATGTGTTTCCTGGAGACAGACTATACTGCTTGTATTTTCTTTATCCATTCAGCTAGCCTATGTCTCTTCCGTAGGGAGTTCAAGCCATTCACATTTATTGAAAGAATTGATAAGTGGAGTGGATTTCTGTTCATCCTGTTGAGTAGAACTTTGTTGCTTTGTTTTGTCTCTTGAGCCATTGTGGTATCTGGCCTTTGACCTTTAGCTTTTGGGTGATTTTACACTGGTAGGTGTCTATTGTGCTGACTCATTTATAATGCAGTTCTAAGTACTTCCTGCAGAGCAGGTCTTCCCTCAGTGTTTGCTTGTCTGAGAAAGTCTTTATTTCCCCTCATGTACAAAACTTAGTTTTGCAGAATACAAAATTCTAGGCTGTCCACGATTCTCTTTGAGAAGACTGAGAATGGGGCCCCAATCCCTTCTGGCTTGTAAGGTCTCAGTTAAGAAGTCTGTGTTTAGTCTGATAGGTTTTCCTTTGTAAGTTACCTGATGCTTTTGCCTTACTGCTGTAGGAGCATCTCTTTCATGTTTATTTTGTCAAGTTTGATGAGTATATGTCATGGTGTTTGCCTCTTTGTGATGAATCTCTCGGGGATCTTTTGAGCTTCTTGTACCTGGATATCTAGATTTCTAGCAAGGCCAAGGAAATTTTCTTCAATTTTTTCCTCCAGTAGGTTTTCCAACCCTTGTCTATTTTCTTCCTCAACCTCAGGGATGCCTGATTCTTATGTTAAGCCTCTTTACATAATCCCATATTTCTTATAGGCTTTGCTCATTTGTCTTATTTCTTTGCTCTATCTCTGTGATTGACTTGTTTAATTGAAATGTGTTGTCTTGAAGTCTGAGATTCTTTCTTCTGCCTGATATAATCTATTCTTAAGGCTTTCCACTGCATTTTGTAATTCCTTGAATGAATTTTTCATTTCCAAAGTTCTATTTGATTTTTCTTTAATAATTCAATTTCTTTAGTGAATTTTACATTCATTTCCTACATGGTTTTTGTGGTTTCTTTGTGTTGGGTTTACATTTTATCTCGTATCTCATTGAGCTTCCTTATAATCCAAGTTTGAAATTCTTCATCTGTCATTTCAATATTCTGATTTTGGTTGCTATGCATTGACAGAGAGCTGATGTTCCCTTTTGGGGGTGTCCTTTCTCTTTCATTCTTCATACTTCCAGAGTTCTTTTGCTGATTCCTTCTCATCTGGAGCAGCTGTTGCTTCTTACATTTGGATTGTCTTTTGTTTAGATAATGACATGCCCCTGTTAATCTCTGAGCCAATACGTGGTGCTTGTGGGTAAGAACAGACCACACCCTGTATCATGAGACAATAAATATAGTAAAAGGGTGTGCAAATTGACCTTGCTGTCAGTAAGTGGCAATTGCCCAAAGAAACAAGCTGCAATGTTGTTTATGGGTCCTGTAACCAGCTCTAGTTCCTTGGAGAAGCACTCTAATGCCCCAGGTGGTGAGTAGGGCCCTAGAACTTCCGGGTGTGTCTATATTCTCCACCACAGCAGAGGCAGGTGGGGGAGCGAGGCTTGGTAGGGCTGGTTTGGGTGAGCCTGCTCTAAAGCTGCACAAATGCTGCCAAGGGACTGCTTTGGCAGGGGTCAAAGGTCTGTTCTCCCACTCTGGGAAAAGCTGCCAAGGGAGGGGCTAAAGTGGCCCCACTCAACCAGAATGTCTGTGTGTGGAGGTGGGACTGAGACCCGCAACCCAGCCAGCTTGAGCAGGTCTTGCTCTTTTTTGCCATCCCCTATTCTGTTGTTTCTCCTGGGCCTCTGCTGGCAGGCAGGACTTCAAGCCATTCAAACTCTCCCACAACTGTGATGTGGGCCAGGAGGTTCCCTGCCTGGATCCCAGCCTGACCTGGGAGCACAGCCCTCCTGTGCCAGGAGGGGTGGCACATGAGCAATCCACAGCTATCACCCACACTGCACTCTGTCCCCCCTATCTATCCCTGTGGGGACCCACATCTTCCAAGACGAATTCACAAATATCCCCTCTGTGCCCCTGGGCAAGGCAATTGAGACCTGGGTGTACAGGATATGGCCTGTGGCCTCATCCCCAGGGTCCCAGAGATCAATCCCTGCCCATGCCAGGGAGAAGGATGCTGGTCCCAAGTCACCCACAGGGTGCATAGGCTGATT
The DNA here is from genome assembly GCF_000956105.1 of Propithecus coquereli. Classification (NCBI taxonomy): domain Eukaryota; kingdom Metazoa; phylum Chordata; class Mammalia; order Primates; family Indriidae; genus Propithecus; species Propithecus coquereli. The sequence continues at coordinate 1,284,336 of NW_012147634.1, read as the reverse complement.
CAATGTCCTTCTGCCTCAAGGCGTGCTCCACTCTGTTGGAGATGCCACGCAAGGAAGGGTGGGCTGGAAGGCAGGAAGCTCACAGCCCAAGCACCCCTCAGTCCACTGCAGGACCTCAAAAGGAAAGGTCTGAGCCCCATTCCCTATGGAAGCTTTGGTGTGACAGTTCAATTGTCTCTCTTGACAGCTGCAGGTTGGGGAGGGGAAGGGGAGAAAAAGAGTCTGGGTGGAGGAAAGTCCATACTCTGGTCATCTCTGACCCTCTCCCTGGGAAGCAGGCTGCCCAGAATGACTGGAGTCACACAGGTCACCTGGGACCCACTGGACCCCTGTGGCTCCTGTAGTCTGGGCCAGAGCTGGGAAATGTCTGTGTGGGGATGAGCAAGACAGAACCTGAGGAGTTGAAGCCCCTTGGGGAGGACAAAGGGGCCCAGTGGGTAGAGAAGCAATATGGCATCTGTCCTCTGGCTCAGGTCTGTGGGGTGGAGGGAGTTTCCCTGGGGGGAGCTGGGAGCATGGTGTCCTGTCTGCAAGAAACTCCCTGCTCACTGGCAACAGCATTCTTCGGGCTTGTGTGGTCAGAAAGTGTCTCCAGCAGCTCAGGAGCCCAACAACAGTCCAAGATGCAGGGAGGGAGAAATTAACTGCTCCACAAACGTTTCTCTCTGGTCTACAACACTCTCAGGCCTTAATCACTGCAATACCTTTCTCCTTCCAGTGCTGCTCAGCAACCTCTTCCCTTGGAGTCTCCTGTAAGTTCAGGCACCCTTCCTTTAGACTCTCATCCAATCTATGTTTGTCTGTCTGTTTGTTTTTTGTCTTTTATCTAAAAAGATACTGAGACACTCTGGCTGGTGGTGTCTCTGGTCTACCATCGTGGCTCCACCCCCAGGATCCTGAAAGAATAAATTTTATAAGGATGCCAAATTCTTCCAAAGTTATGTACTGAGATAATGCAATTTCTATTAAACTCAATGCAATTCTTAGGATCATCTACAATGATAAATAGGCAGAATTAGTGCAGTGAATGTATCTGCTCTTTGGGGTCATCTAGCATTCATTTCCTCCACATTGTTTCTTGTTTTCACCTCTCCCACAAATAGCCTGTGTGCTAGAGAGAAGCTCACTTCGCCTAGGCCAGCAATAGCCTATGATTGGCTTAAACCAATCAGCTTCTCCCACTTGCTTGCTAGACTGAATTTTTTAGGAAAATTTCTGTGATCCAGTTAAGGAGGATGCATATTTTACCAGGAGCTTCAGAGAAAAAACATCATTGCTCTTTATTAGACACTATTTACATGGGATATTCTTGACTCCCTGCTGCGCAGAGGTCATCCACTAGAACAGCGCCTGACACCAAGTAGAGTTTCAGAAAGGTGTTAACTCAACTGATTAGAACATGGTAGACCTTCTAGTGAGGCCATTCAGAAGGAAATGTGAACACACAGAGAAGGCTAAAGCCAAAAGAAATCATAAGGAAACGAAAAGCCTATGCAAACAATGCCTTTCCAACCCTCTATAGTGAAGGCCTTTTCATTTGTGACTGCCCGGTATATTTTGAACTCATTCTTTAGATTTTGATAGTTCCCTATGTTGTGAATCTTGCCTTGCCAACATGGAAACAGAACTTCCTTTCTCAAGCTCCTTTGCCTCAAGCATAAAGAAACATGACTTCACTTCTGCAATCAAACGCACTCATAAGAGGACTGAGTTGGAATAGAACTGCATAAAGAAGCAGGCAGGGTGGCTGGATCTCTCCAGGGATAGCAATGGAGGTAGCCTGTTACAAAGGTGGCAATGGCAGTGGCAAGGAAAACCAGAAGCTTTGGAGAATGATTCTAGGAGTTTTTCCCAGAAAGAGGGTCAGCACTTGTTCCTTCAGTCCTTCCAATGATTTTGTATGCTTTCTCATATCCTTTAGTAAACATCATATTGATAAACAAGCACAGTGAATTCTGTTGTCTGTAGCTAAGAGCCATGAATAATACACAGCCCTACTTCTGTGTTCTTTTATTTTTTAAGCCACTTTTGGCTGCAAGTTCCATTACTTACAACCTAATTTATTCTAAGGTAGGAAAGCCAACTTGGAAAAAAAAGATTAAGAAAAACTACAGCTAGTGCTGGCAGATATGAAGCATATTATTAGTATCTGAAAATATTACCTAGGGAAGGAATAAAATCAGAGAAAGTCAGTTGTCAGGTCCACTTAGAGGCCTGGCACAGGAGAAACATTCAGTAAGAGACTGAAATTGGTAAGTAATGAGGCGGGAAGAAAGTGAGAATGCAGTGTTAGAGGAGCAAAGTCAGGGGCATTTTTTAAGAAGGAGAGAGTGATCAATTATTTAGAAGGTTAGCATTGAGTAAAGTGAAATGATTAAATGAGTATGAGTAAAATGAACACAGAATCACATCCAGTGGAACTTAGCATTCATTTTTTGACCTTGGAAATGAATAGTTCCTGCCTATTGGTGAGAGGAAAGCTTAGCTGGCATGGGTTTAAGAATAAATCAGGGGCCTTTGACTTGGTTGTGGCTTCAGCAGAGCTCAGGTCCCACAGGCTCCGCTGGACTCTCTATGGTTGGCTTGCCCCAAGGAACAAGGAACAGAATGAGTCAGTCAGGAAGTGGCACTGCAGCTATGGCTTTTAAAGATAGGACAGACACTCATGGAACCAGGGCTGGTGACTCACCAAGCTAGAATTACTCAAACCAGCAAGGTTAGAGTAAGGTAAGTAAAATCCCTGGAGAGCATGTGTGTGATGTGATCAGAGGCAAAAAGGAGGACTTCAAAGTGAAGGGACAGATTCGGTTGCCTACCAAGACTCTAAGAATAGCTACAAGAAAAATGTCTTATGGTGAAGGTTCTAACAGTTGGGATGGTTCCCAGAAGAGAATCTCCAAGTGACTCATTGACTTTAACAGTCTGTCAAGAATTAAACAGATTACTTACACCTGGAGTGAGCTAGAAGTAGAGGTTGAGGTCACCATTGCAGATACTTAAGTCAACTATTTTAACAAATTGATTATCAGTTGCTAAATAAATAAATAAATGAAGCATGAGGCAGTAGGAATAGGAAGCAGTGAAAGATCACAAAGAAATATCACAATAACTGGAATAAGACACAAAGACAAAGGAGAATTGTTTTTTGTAACATGATGGATAACTTAATGCTGGTGTACTGATACGGAAAAAAGGGAAGAGCTGGAAGGGTGAAGTCATTCACTAAGCCGGAGGGGATGAGAGGGAGGAGCTGGCCTCTGAGTGGAAAATGGGTAGTTCTTGCAAAACAGTAAGGGCTGAGGCAAAGAAGTGCAGAGGCAGATAGGTTAGTAGATTGAATAGTGAGACATTGAAGCAGTTCTTGACTTATGTCATTTATCATCTCAATGAAGCACAAACAAGATTATCAGCTGATAGAGGGAGAAATGGAGAGAGAATGGACAAAGTATTAAATATTTGTGTTGATAGCAAGAAAGTGAACTGATACAAACATAGAACATTTTCATCATTGCAGACAATGCTGCTGGCCTGCACTATTCCAGAGCAATGTGTGGCCACAGAGTGAGCAGCTGAGGTGGGACGGGTGTCATGATGATTTGAAATGAGGGAGTCCAGATACCAGGAGGCGAAGGTTTTGAATATATTATTGGCATGGATGTTGTTCCCTGAGAATTTTGACAGCAGTAGAACTGGAGAGGAAGAGCTTGATGTAAGAGTTCAAAACTTCAGTAAAACGACAGGAAGTGATGAGGAACTGGAAAATGATCATGAGGAGGAACAGAGGAAGATACAGTCAAATGGTAAGAGCATCGCAGGAGCTGGGGTTTTGAAGACTGCAGAGGATCCCTTTTGACAGTAGTAGTGAGGCATGAGAGGGGCCATCATTCATGTACATACTGCCCCTGAGGTTTACGAGGTGTGGAAAAACAAACGAACAACTAGCCTCCACCAAAGGGGATTGCAAAGGAACTTGCATCAGGGAAAGTTCTCCCTCCAGTTTCCTTATCAATCTAAAAAAATTAAAACAGTATAGTGTGGTTGCAAAAGTAGACAGAGTAATAGAACAGATGGAAAAGAATTAGGCCCTAACACATATAAAAAATATATTATGAAACAATACCAATTAGTAAGAAGGGGTGGTGTATTTAATAATTAGTGCTGGGCACTAAGCTCACCAAATATTAGAATCATTATTTAAGTTAGAATGTCAAAAAATAGAAGAAAATCAAAAGAAATGCCAAATGCCAAATTTGTAAGTGCTTTCTAAGTTTTGGAGATATCTGTGGCAGAAAAAAATTAGCAAAAATTGACATTAAAAAACAAACTTTCATAAGTAGAAAAGAGAACATAATTTAAAGGATGAGTCAAACAGGGAAAAGTTTTTCGGACTTAACTGAAACAAAATACAGAAAGGAATAAAGTTAGAGCAGTGAAAAGAACAGAAAGAGAGGATTTGCTGGTCAAAAAGAAGAGTCAACAAAGGTACACAAGGAACCTCTAGAAGGAGCAGTATTTGACTACTAGGAATTTCAGAAAAGTGGAAGGGAAAAGTTAGAGGAAATTGAAGAACACCACCATTCTTAGGGTGAAAGGAGTGCATGAAACACTCAGCATGATGAATGAAAAAAGACCCCTCCTTATGAAATTTCAAAACCCCAAGGAATAAAAAAAAAAGATCACCACATTTTCAAGAAAGAAAGGAAAAACAAAAAGCCAGTGCACAAGCAAGGCATGAGAATCAAACTGACATTCATCCTCATCAGTTCACTGACTGATAGAAAATAACAGAGCAATTACGGAAGTCTGGGGTGGAGCAGGAGGGGTGGCGGGCAGCAAACAAACTATTAAATAGATGTCTTGCCCAGAAAATTTACCAAATAAATTGCAGGCCAGAATAAATACATTTTCAGAATTTCAGACACAGTAGAAAGTTGTTGGCTTATTTACATTTGTTTGTGTTTTGCTTTGGCTTCTCATTATCCACCTGCTTCCTTTTTTAGGGAATATTCCCCACTGTGTGTACTATTGGTGGGACTCAATTCTACACCTTGATCTATGAAAGACAAATTAATAAATCCTCCCCTACAGGCGATATGGGCTAGTACCTAAATTCTACCATCAAATAGTGCATTCCAGGACTTTGCACCAGAAGTCAATGAAGTAAGAATGAAAGGGCAGAAACAAATTAAGGACAGCCTCAATAATATCTAGTGGTTACAAAAAAAAGCCTATTCCTGCTAAAAAATAGTGGTCATAATTCCTGTTGAGTCTGTTTGCTTCTTGAGCCTTGTTCTATAATTCTTACGAAATTTGTGAGCTATCCGAGTTCCTTCTAGCAGATTTCTTTCCTGCAGAGGACAGGTATTCAGTTTCTTCTGCTTGCCACTAAGAATCTCAGCTTATCCTATAATTCAATCAGATTCCAGGTAACAGACCATCAGGAATCTGTAGTGAAATTTGGCCTAGCTAGAGCTGAAGGCAAATATTGTTTTCATGCTATCGATCGCCCTGAGAGGGCAAGGCTTTGAACAGTAGGGAGGGCATAAGGAATTCGACGACTAAGAACTAATGTGGCTACTTCAGAAGGCCTCGATATGTTAAAAGAAGAGAATACCTTGATAAAATGTCTAAGTTCTCAGTCAAAGGCAAAAATGAAACCTAAGGAACATCTATAACTTTGTTAAAATCATCTTTTATCTCTTAAAGCCACAGAGCTCTCAAAGCCAATGAACAAACTTCAGATTTGACCATGAAGACATACAATGTCAATTGAATCCACTGCCTCGTCGTGTCTTGATAAAGACATATGTACCACAGAAATGGGATTCAGTCTTCAATTCGGAGGAGATATGTGTGGTTCTAATTGCTTGCTGTGCTTGTAAACAAAGTCAAAGATTCTCAGTGGTGGTCCTTGCCAAATAAAGTTCAGATGCCAGAAACTTCTTGGTATATAGATTAAAAATTAAAGAATAGAAAAAGACACATGATGTAATACTTAATCTTAAGAAATCTAGAGTGACTTTATTAATATTAGACAAAGTAGATTTCAAGACAAGTATTATCACCAGACATAAAAGGGAACATTTAATTTGATTATAATAAAAGATAAAAAATAAAGAAAAATCATCAGGTTGGAAAGGAAGAAATGAAACTTTTACCACAGATGATATGATTGCAGAGGTGTTAATAAAAAATATCATATATCTATAATAAAAGCTGGCATAACTATTAAATAAATTTGGAAAGTAAAGGATTAATATTCATGATTCATCTTTATTTCTGTATCTTTAGTGTCTTAGAGCCAGGGTCCCCCCAAAGAAACAGAACCAGTAAGATATATATATAAGGAAATTGACTGAAAGAAATTGGCTTACATGATTGTTGAGGCTGGCTAGGTAAGTCCAAAATCTGTAGGGCAGGCTGTCAGTAAGGTAAGCTGAAAACTCTCAGGCAGGAGCTGAAGCTGTAGTTCACAGATGGAATTTCTTCCTCAAGGAAACCTCAGTTCTGCTCTTAAGGCCTTTCAACTGATTGGATCAGGCCTACCCATATTAGCAAGAATAATCTCTTTTTGCTGAAGGCAAATTGATTATAGATGTTAATCAAGTCTACAAAATACCTACATAGTAACACCTAGATCAGTGATTGATTGAATAACAATAATACTCAAATTGACTAATCATCACATTAAGCAATAAATAATTAGAAAATAAAATTAACAATACCATTTTCAATAGCATCAAAAATCGTAAAATACCTAGGGTAAATTTAACAAAATATATTCAAGACCTCGATCCTGAAAATTGCATTACTAGAAATTAACGAAGACCTAAAATAAATAGATTTTCCATGTCCATGGGTTATTAGACTCAAAGACTCAATATTGATAAAATGTCCATTCTTCTAAACTTGATCTACAAATTTCATGCAATCCCAATCAAAATCCCAGCAGACCTTTCTGTAGAATTTGATAAACTGATGCTAAAATTTATATGAAATGTAACAGACATAGAGTAGCCAAAAGAATTTTGAAAGAAAACAAAGGGAACTCTCACAAATTGCTTTCAAGACTTACTATAAGGCTACAGTAATCAAGACAATGTGGTATTGATCTTTGACAAAGGCGTCAAAGCTATTCAATGGGGAAAGTCTTCTTAACAAACAGTGCTGAAAGTGATTATATGGACGCACACACACACACACACACACACACACACACACACAAACTATGAACCTAGACCCATTCCTTATATCCTATAAAAAATGAACTTGAAATTTATCGTCGACCAAGTCACAAAAGCAAAAGTCTTCAGGAAGGAAACATGCGTTATGTAATGATTTCTTAGCTAGGAATCATTATCCATAAAATAGAAAGGATAGATTTAAACTTCATCAAAACTTAAGAATTCTACTCATTCAAAGACACCATTAAGAAAATATATGGCTGCCACAGGCTGGGAGAAAATATTTACGTATTTATATATGATAAAGAACTATTATCCAGACTACATAAACAATTTCTACAACTCAATAATAGAAAGAAAAACAACCCAATAAAAAAATCAGCAAAACAAATTTGAGCAGGAATTTCATGTAGGAAGACACAGATATGGTTAACAAGCACATGAAAAAGTACTTAACATCAATCACTAGTCATCAGAGAAACACAAATTAGAATTACAATGGCATATATCACACAGTCATTAAAATGGCAAAGATGGAAAAGACTGGCAACACCAAATGTTGTTGAGGATGTGGAGCAATCACAACTCTCATACAGGTGGGAAGGGGGAGGAGGGGATGGGTAAATTCACTCCTAACAGGTACAACGCACACTATCTGGGTGGTGGGCGCATTTACAACTTTGACTCAAACTGTACAAAAGCAGTTCATGTAACCAAAATATTTGTACCTCCATAATATTCTGAAAAAACCAAACAAAACAAAACTCTCATACCTTGCTGTAGGTAGTGTAAAATGGTATAAACAAGTTGCAAATTATTCTAGTAGTTTCTCATAAATTTAAAAGTACACCTACTCTATGACTGGAAATTCCACTTTTAGATATTTACTCAAGAGAAATGAAAACATAAGTACATGGAAAGATGTGAACAAGAATGTTCATAAGAAGTTTTATTCATAATAGCTCCAAACCGAAAAACAACCTAAAAGTTCATCAACAAAAGCATGGATAAACAAATTGTAATATAAATAGACAATGGAATACTCTTCAGTCATAAAAAGAAATAAACCACTTATACATGCTACGACATAAATGAATTGCAAAAATTTTATGCTGGGTAAAAGAAACTAGATAAAAAAGAGTATATACTGTACAATTCAATTTGTATGAAGTTCTACAATAGGGAAATTAATCTGTAGAGAAAGAAAACCATACAGTAATTGCCTCTGGGATGGGGATAGGAGGATGGGAAGTTGCATAAGGAATCTTTCTCCAGTAATAAAAATGTTCTATATTGTAACAGAAGGGATTACAGGGGTATGTGCAATTGTCACAACTCTTCAAACTTCATACTTAAGATGTGTGCATTTCACAGTATGTAAATTTTTCCTCCATTTACAAAGAAAAAGAAAAAAAATGCCCCCAGGGAGTGAGGTTTGAGTTAAGCCACAGTGGAGCTGAACTCAGTTGTTTCTTATCACAATATTTTTGCATGATTTGATTTGTGACCATTTGTTTACATTACTTTGATTAAAATTTATTTAAAGTACTTGTACAGACTTCCAAGTTAAGACGGTAAAATGAAAACGTCTGAAACACTGTCTTTCCCCAACTCTAATGATAGAATAACAAATAGGACCAAACCAGTCAAAACACCTCAGACTCAATCAAAGGAAAGGGAAAAGCTTCATGCCACACAATTCAAAATGTGCAACTCAAAATGAAAGAGACAGAGAGAGAGAAAGAAAGAGAGAGACAGAGAGGGATTTCCTTGAATTCACTTGTCTCGATTCCTTGTAGTAAAATATAATTCCTAGTCCAAACCCCCAACACACATATACATACACACACTGTATGCAAGAAATGTGAGTGAAAAGTTTTTTAAAAATTATAATAAGACCTTCAGACATAGAGAAAGGTGAACCAATACACAAAAGCTTCACCTGCATAAGGAAAAATATGTGAAAGTTTAATTTAAATGTTGCTGTGCCGGTAGGAATCTAAAAAGAAAGGCATTAGTCACTGCTAGCTACAAGAATCTGGGAAATGTTGCCTTTTAGCTGGGTACACTACTATGCTGAATAAAATGAGTGGTCAGGAAATACAGGATCATCCATAAGGAAATAGTGAGTAGAGTACTACTAGTAATACATGCCACAGATGGTAAATCTTACCTAGAAGAAAGGTAACTGAAGAAACATAAGAAATTTCCCTAGGATGTTTTCACGTTGTGGAAGAACATAATGAAAACATGCACCTAAAAAAAGCAGAGAACCTTAAAAATGAGATGATAAATAACAGAGTTAAATAAAAAAGAAAAACTACAGAGCTGAGAAATAAATAAAGAAGCAAAACCAAACCAAAGGGGGAAAAATGACTAAATTAAGCAAGGATAGACTTGGCTGATAACCAAATCGCCAAACAAGTAAGAAGGTTCGAGATAACCATAATCAATGTCAAGGAAAAAGACAGGGAGATTAAAGCAAGTGGATAGCAGTAGATCAAGGCAAAGATAACTTGTGTCACTGAAGTAAGGAACCCAACACATAGAATGGAAAAGATATTCAAAGACAGAACAAAAGAAAAATTTCTTGAAAATAATAATTGAATCTATAGATTAAAATATTATAATATATTCCAGGAAAAAAATCATAAATGATGATATATACTAAAACATGCCTTATGTAAGTTCATAAAACTTCAAAAATAATGAAAGCATTTTCCAGAGAGAAAAGTCAGGTTGAAAGTGGAGTGGGGGTTGGAGGGGCAGATCAGCTTAGCCACGTACTGACTCAGAGCCACATTAAATTCCATTAGTAAATGTGGCAATAATTTCCAAAGAGCTAATGAAAGACATATACCACTCCATAATATCATGTCTTATACCCCGTTGAGCAAGTATTCAAATATAAAGCCAACAGGTAGACATTCACAAACAAGAGGCCTTTAAAAGCTTTTAAAAAAATAAGACAAATCATAAACATACTACAATGAATCATTCTTGGGGAGGAAAAAAAGCAATGACAACATCAAAATATTCTGCCCAAGTAAGAAATGATAGGAGAAATCACAGCAATATGAGGCTAATTTAAATACATAGCAAGGATTGAACTGTTGTAGGATGCATAACTAGAGAAGGAAATGCTGTACTGGCAAATTGTAAATTGTGAAAATAATAATAAAACGAACCAAAATTTGGGGGAAGAAGCTTAATGTATTCATTTTCTCATCTTTCTCAGTGACATATCAATAACCACTTCAAGGTGAATAAATCAACAAATGGTAGTCTAAGTTGTATATTGTTTGTATGTTGCAAAGGGAATTCCCAGAACTAAAAATAATACTACAACAACCACATTCAGAAGGTGAAAAAGAGAAAAGAGTTAGAAGAAAGTGTAGTGTACTAATTATCTTTCATAGGAGACTTCAACAAATACTGTCTAAAGCTGCAATATCAAGAAGTAGTGGTTTGGTAAAATATAATATGTGAACTAATAAATATTTCCATAGCAACATCTAAAAAGAAGACATAAGCCTTCCAAATTACTAGAAGGAAAGCACACACGACATACACTAAACAAAAGCAATAGCAAGAAAATTCACATACGACAAGGCTACAGAGAAAGAAAACATTTAAAACAAAAAATATAACATAAAATTGGATGAAAATTAAAACCAATTATATTTGTTTTGATAGCTAATGTAATAAAGATAATGAACACATCACAAAATACAAAATTTAGGGCTTATCTAATTGACTTCAGAGAGCAATTCATAGTTTTACACTCTTAAGCAATGAAAAAGGAATCTAAACAAATCAATTAAGCATTGGATTCAAAAAGTTAGAGAAAACAGAGAACTATTTCGTCATCACAAAGATCTCCCTGTGCTACCCCTTAAACTTGTCTCAGTCTATTAGTATTAATATTTTTACCACTGCAGTAACCTTACCACCCTTTATGTGCCTTACCTTCCTCTGTTTATAGTTTTCTTAAATATCTCTTGTATATACATTGAGGAACACATGAGACAATGTGATAATTCACAAAAATCAAGAGAAGTAAATTTTATTGTAATTACTTATACTTTTCCTTACTTCCACTCATTTTTGTTGCTATTCACTCATTTTTGTTCCTCTTCCTCACTTTCTGATGGTTCAAGATTACTTCTGTTATTTCATTTCTGCTTAGAGAATTTCCTTCAGCCATTATTTTAGGGTAAGTTTGATGGAGGCAAGTTCTTATTTTCCTTCATCTGAAAGTATTTGATTTCTTCTTCATTTCTGAAGGATATTTACACTACGTATAGAATTCTGGCTTGACAATTCTTTTCTTTCAGCACCTGAGAAATGTGTGCCACTTCCTTCTGGCTTCCATGATTTTTGATGAAAAATCTGCTGTCATTCTAGTTGTTTTCCCCCTACAGGTAAAGTGTCCTTTGTTTGCTGCTTTCATGATATTTTTCTTTGTCATTAATTTTCAAAACTTTGACTATGATGTACCTCGATGTGAACTCCTTTGAGTTTATTCTGTTTGGGATTTATTAGGCTTCTTGAATCTATACTTCTCTGTTTATTACCAAACTTGGACAATTTTTAGGCATTATTTCTTCAAGCAATTTTTCAGCCACTCTACCCTCTTTCTCCTCTTCTTTTGAAATGCTGGTAACCAATGTTAGATCTCTTGTTATAATGTCACAGCTCCCTGAGGTTCTGTTTGTTTAACTTTTCAGTATAAATTCTCTTTATTGTTCAGTTTTCGTGATTTCTATTTTCTATCTTCAAGTTTATTGATTCTTCCTCTCCATTTCCTTCCTCTCCATTTTTTTTGTTAAGCCCATCCAATAAGACTTTTTTTTTAATTTAGATTATTGTATTTTTCAGTTCTAAAATTTTCATTTGGTTCTTCTTTATATCTTCTATTTTTTTTGTTGTTTTTTACTGATGCTTGCTTTCTTTTCATTTGTTTCAAACATTTTTAATTGCCCATTGAACCATTTTATAAAAATCATGGCTACTTTAAAAACATTGTCAGATAATTCTAACATCTGTATCATATCAGTGTTAGTGTGCATTGATTTTCTTTCCTCATTTGAGATTTTCCTGGTTCTTGGTATGATGAGTGATTTTCAGTTGAATCTTGGACATTTTGGTCTTTACATTATGAGGAAGAAGATTTGGACTGTATTTAAATCATCTGTTTTAGCAGCCTCCTCTAACACTGCAATGGTGGGGAGTTTGGGGAGGGTGCCTCATTACTGCTAGATGACGGTGGAAGTCCAAGTTCTACACTCAGCCTTTGTTGACATTCTTGAGGGGAGAGGAAACTTGTTATTACTGGGCAGGAGTAGGAGTACAGAATCCCCACTAAAACTCTTTTGTAACACCTTGGCTGGGAAGGACAGGGGTGCTTCCTTACTGCTCCCCATGTGGTTTCCTCTGTCATCCCATGACTGTGTACATGGTCATGGGGTGGTCTCATTACAGCTGGGCAGTGGTAAAAGTCCTGACTCTCTACTTAGTCTCCTCTAATACCATCCCAGCAGACAAGGTCACCTCCTTATTTTTAGGGGGGTGTGGAAGACCAGGTTCTCCACTGACACCATGGGGAGGCAGTGGCTCATTATTGTGCATGGAGATGAAAGCCTGAGCTGCCCCCTTGGCTTTCTCCGACACTATCCAGGAGGAGGGGAGGAGTACTTTGGCACAGCCTTGTGAGGATGAAAGTCTAGGCACCCCACTTGGCCTTTGCTGGTGGGAGGTGACTATAGTTATTTTTCTGTGATGTTTGGTTATAGAGCAGTTATTTTCTAAAAGTTTTTCTGTCTTTCTAGGCTTCCCTTTTCTTGCCTTTAGCTAGAGAGAGTAGGCTTTTTCTGGAGGCTTCCTTTGGTCTGTTTCAGTTGGCATTTCCAAGTTGGCAGCTTCTCTAGCAGCCATTCTAGGACATATGAGGCAGAAAGGGAACTCAAGAAACTCACTTCCATGTCATTCCTCAGGTCCTGAGGTCACTAGCAGACTATCTATTTAGTCTGCCTTCTTGCCTTCTTTGCTCCACCATTTAGAATTTTCTTAATCTCCATTTCTCTCTGCTCCCCCACTTCCCCCCTCTCTCTCTTAATATACTTTTATGTTTAGCTAAGTATACTTAGCAGGAGGAATAGAGAAAAGTACATCTAATCCAACTTTTTAAAACCTTGCCTTTGTTCTTGCAGTTATTTTTCTTTTTTTCTTGCAGTTATTTTAAATCAAATCCCATGCATTATATCATTTCATTTATAAAGACTTTAGTGAATAAAATGTTAGTAAATATAATATTTAAAAATATAAGGTTGGGTGAGCCTGCCCTCAAGCTCCACAAATGCTGTTAGCAGGGGTCAAAGGTCTGTTTGCTGCTTCTGGGCAAAGCTGTCATGGAGGGGCTAAAAAGGCTCCACTCAGCCGAAAAGTCTGCGTGTGGGGGTGGGGCTGTCTGAGACCTACAGTCTGGAGCAGGCCTCACTCCTTTCCCCTCTCCCCTATTCCACAGTTTCTCCCAGGCCTCTGCCAGGAGACAGCAGATCTCCCCTGGCTGTGATGCAGGCAGGGAGGATCCCTGCCCAGTATCACAGCCTGGGCTAGGTGCATAGCCTTCACGTGGGAGGAGGGTGCCACTAAATTACGTTGATCTGCCCCTGAAGGCACACACACCTAGGTAGGCTCATTCACAAATATCCCTTTTGTGCCCTGGGGCAATGCAATCGAGACCTGGGTGTACGGGATCTGGTCTGCAGGCCTGTCCCCTGGGCCCCAAAGATTAATCCCTGACACTGCCAGGGAGAGAAGTGCTGGTCTCAAGTCATCCCCGGGGTGCCCGAGCTGGATCAATGTCTTTCAGCCTTGGGATTTGCCCTGCTCTCCTGGAGTCCACGCACGCAGTGCCTGGGAGGGCTGGCGGGTAGAGAGCTCACAGTCTTAGTAAACCTCAGTCTACTGTAGGGCCCCAAAAGGAAAGGTCCCGTTCCCTGCAGATGCCTCCGGGTGGTGGCTAAATTGTCCCTCTCGGCAGCCGCATGTAGGGAAGGGGAAGGGGAGAATGCAGCAATATGGCGCCTGCCAATTGGCTGGGGTCTGGGAGGCCAGGAGGTGCCCAAGTGAGCTGGGAGCCTGGTGCCCTGTCCACAAGAGGCTCACTGCTCACTGGCAGTGGCCATCTCTGGGCTGGTCTTGGCAGGACTCTCCAACCGCTCAGGAGCCCACCAGCAGTCCGACATGCAAGGGAGGAGAAATTTAACCACTCCACCTACCCTTGTCGCTAGTCTCCAAGCCTCTCTGGGGCCTTTCTCCTCCTCAACTTCTTCCCATGGAGTCTCCTGTAGTTTTAGGCACCCTTCCTTCCGACTCTCCTCTGATCTATGTTTGTCTGCCTGTTTATTTTTTTTTTCACTTTCTTCCAAAATCAGTCTTTCTTGCAGAGACACTCTGGCTGGTGGTTCTTCTTGTCTGCCATCTTCTGACTGACAACCCAGCACCACCCAGACTCACTGAGGTGGAGAATAAGGGCACACCTCAAAGTCCCAGGGTCCCACCCACCACCGGAGGCACTAGAGTGCCTCTCCAGAGGAACAAGAGCTGGTTACAGGACCCAAAAACAACACTGCAGCCTTCTCCTCCCAGCAAGCACCACCTACTGACAGGGAAGAAATTCTGCATACCCTTTTACTGCATCCACTGACTCATCATAAAGAGTGGAGTCGAATCCCATCCACAAACACCACCACCTATTGGCTCAGAGACTAAACAGGGCATGTAAGAAGCAACAGCTGATCCAGATGGGAAGGAATCAGCAAAAGAACTCTGGAAGTAGGAAGAATCAAATGAAAAGCACACCCCCAAAGGGGAACACCAGCTCTCTAGCAATGGATATCAACCAAATTCAGAACATTAAAATGACAGAAGAATTTTGAACATGTATTGTAAGAAAACTCAATGATAAGCAAGAAAAAATTGATAATCAATCAAAAGAAACCACACACACACACACACAAAATCCAGGACTTGGAAGAAAAATTCACTAAAGAAATTGAAATATTAAAGAAAAATCAAACTGAACTCCTGGAAATGAAGAATTTACAAAACACAGTGGAAAGCTTCAAGAATGGGGTAGATCAAACAGAATTACTTATTTCAATTAAATAAGTTATTCACAGAGAGTAGAGAAATAAGAGAAAAGAGAAAAGCATACAAGAAATGTGGGAATATGTGAAGAAGCCTAACATGAGAATCATAGGCATCCCTGAAGGTGAAGAAGAAAACACACAAGGGTTGGAGAAACTATTTGAGGATATAATAGAGGAAAATATCCTAGGCCTTGCTAAAAATCTAGATATCCAGGTACAAGAAGCTCAAAGGACTCTTTGGAGATTCACCACAAATAGGAAGACACCATGACACACAGTCATCAGACTGACCAAAATAACCACCAAAGAGGCCCTCCTATGAGCTGTAAGGCGAAAGCAGCAGGTAACTTACAAAGGAAAACCCATCCAAATAACACCAAACTTCTCAATTGAAACCTTACAAGCAAGAAGAGAGAGAGTGAGAACTGAGGCCCCATTCTCACTCTACTCAAACAGAATCATGCCCAGACTAGAATCCTGTACCCCGCAAAACTAAGTTTTGTATACAAAGGAGAAACAAAGACCTTCTCAGACAAGCAAAGACTAAGGGAATTCACCAAGACAAAATCTGCCCTCCAGGAAGTACTCAAAACAGTGTTACACATGGATCAGCACGATAAACACTCATGAATGTAAAATCACCCAAAAGCTAAAGGTCAAAGGCCAGATACCACAATGGCTCAAGAGAGAAAACAAGGCAACAAATTGCAACTCAACAGGATGAACAGAAATTTTCCCCACTTATCAATTCTCTCAATCAATGTGAATGGCTTGAACTGCCCACTAAAGATACATAGGTTGGCTGAATGGATAAATATACACAAGCTAAGTATCTGCTGTCTTTAGGAAACACATTTAACCCATAAGGATGCATTCAGACTCAAGGTAAAGGGATGGAAAACAACATTTCAAGCAAACAGAAGCCAAAAAAGCTAGTGTGGTGGTTCTCATTTCAGAGAACTTAGTCTTCAAATCAACAAAAGTAATGAAAGACAAAGAGGGTCACTATATAATGGTGAAGAGTACAGTTCAACAAGAAGACATAACAGTTCTAAATATTTATGCACCTAACTAAGGTGCAACCAGATTCATAAAGCAAATCATACTTGCTTTAAACAAAATGATAAACAGCAACACTATAATAGCCAGAGACTTCAGCACTCCTCTGACAGCACAGGACAGATCCTCCAAACACAAAATTAACAAATAAACAATGGACTTAAACAGAACTCTAGAACAAATGGGCCTGACTGATATTTACAGAACATTTTACCCAAAAACCACTGAATATACATTTTTCTCCTCAGCTCCTGGGACATGCTCTAAGATTGACCATATCCTAGGCCACAAAGCATGTCTCAAAAAAATTTAAAAAAATAGAAATTATACCATGCATCTTCTCAGACCACTGTGGAATAAAATTAGAAAGCAACTCCAACAGAAACTTTCATCTCTACAGAAAGTCATAGAAACTAAACAACCTTCTGCTGAATGATTATTGTATTAAGGAGGAAATTAAAAAATTCTCTGAACTAAATGATAAAGGAGACACAAGTTATCAAAATCTGTGGGACACAGCTAAAGAAGTCCTGAGACAAAAATTTATATCCATAAATGCCTACATCCAAAAAACAGAAAGAACACAAATAAACAATCTAATGAATCCTCTCAAAGAACTGGAAAAGAATGAGCAAACTGACCCCAAACCCAGCAGAAGAAATGAAATAACAAAGATCACAGCAGGACTAAATGAAACTGATAACAAAATAACTATATGGAAGATTAATAAAACAAAAAGTTGGTTCTTTGAAAAAATAAAGAAAATTGACATGCCTGTGGCTAGATTAACAGGAAGCAGAAAAGAAAAAACTCTAATCAGCTCCATCAGGAATGAAAAAGGAGAAACTACAACTGATGCCATGGAAATACAAAATATCATCTATGAATACCATAAAAACCTCTATGCACATAAACTGGAAAATGTGGAGGCAATGGACAAATTCTTATAAACACACAGCCTCCCTAGGCTCAATCAGGAAGAAATAGAATTCCTGAATTCTATTTTGGTACCAATATCAAGTACCGAAATTGAAACAGCAGTAAAAAATCTTCCTAAAAAGAAAAATCCTGGACCAGATGGTTTCACACTAGAATTTTACCAGATCTACAAAGAATAACTGGTGCCTATCCTGTGGAAATTATTCCACAACATTGAGAAGGAAGGAATCCTCCCCAACACATTTTATGATGCCAACATCACCCTGATACCAATACCAGGAAAATACATGACAACAAAGAAAAACTACACACCAATATCCCTTATGAATATAAATGCAAAAATTCTCAACAAAATCCTAGCAAACCGAATTCAGGTGCTTATCAAAAAAATAATCCATCATGACCAGTGGGCTTCATCCCAGAGATGCAGGGATGGTTCAACATGCACAAATATATAAAAGTAATTCACCACATAAATACAAGCAAAAACAAAGACCATATGATCCTTTCAATAGATGCAGGAAAAACATTCGACAAAATTCAACACCCTTTTATGATAAGAACGCTTAACAAAATAGGCATAGATGGGACTTACCTAAAATTGATACAAGCCATATATGACAAACCCACAGCCAAAATCATACTGAAGGGGGAAAAATTGAAAGCATTCCCACTTAGAACGGGAACCAGACAAGGTTGCCCTCTATAACCACTCCTATTCAACATAGTGCTGGAAGTTCTAGCCAGAGCAATCAGACAAGGGACAGAAATCAAGGGCATCCAAATAGGGGCAGAAGAGGTCAAACTATTGCTCCTTGGTGACAATATGATCTTATATCTAGAAAACCCCAAAGAGTCTGCCGAGAGACTACTCGAATTGATAAATCAGTTCAGCAAAGTCTCAGGTTACAAAATCAATGTACACAAATCAGTAGCATTCATATATGCCAACAACAGTCAAGCTGAGAACAAAATCAAAGACTCAATACCCTTCACAATAGCAACAAATAAAATAAAGTACCTAGGAATATATTTAGCTAAGGAGGTAAAAGACCTCTACAGGGAGAACTACAAAACACTGAGGACGGAACTAGCAGAGGACATAAACATTTGGAAAACCATAGCATGCTCATGGATTGGCAGAATCAATATTGTTGAAATGTCCATACTACCCAAAGTGATACACAGATTCAATGCAATCCCTATTGAAACATCATTTTTCACAGATCTAGGAAAAATAATTCTATGCTTTGTATGGAACCAGAGAAAACTCTTTATAGCCAAAGCAACCTTAATCAAAAAGAAAAAATTGGGAGGCATCAATTTATCAGACTTCAAGCTATACTACAAGGCTATGGTACCTAAAACAGCATGATAGTGGCACAAGAACAGGGACATAGACCAATGGAACAGAACTGAGGACCCAGATATAAAACCATCTTCACATAGCCATATAATCTTTGACAAAGCAGACAAAAACATACACTGGGGAAAAGAATCGTTATTCAATAAATGGTGCTGGGAAAACTGGATAGTCACATGTAGAAGACTAAACAGGATCTGTATCTTTCACCTCTCACAAAATCAACTGACAGTGGATAACAGACTTAAACTTAAGGCATGAAATTATAAGAATTCTAGAAGAAAATGTTGGAAAAACTCTTATAGACATTGGCCTAGGCAAACAATTTATGAAGAAGATTCCAAAGGCAAACACAGCAACAGCAAAAATAAATAAATGGGACCTGATCAAATTAAAAAGCTTCTGCACAGCCAAGGAATCTATCATGGGAGCAAACAGACAACCTATAGAATGGGAGAAAATATTCACATGTTACGCATCTGATAAAGGGCTGATAACTAGAATCTATATAGAACTCAGGAAAATCAGTAAGAAAAAAATCAAACAACCCTATCAAAAATTGGGCAAAGGACAGGAACAGAAACTTTTCAAAAGAAGATAGACTAATGGCTAACAAACATATGAAAAAACGCTCAACATGGCTAATCATCAGGGAAATGCAAATCAAAACCACAATGAGATATCACTTATCTCCAGTGAGAATGGCTTTTATCAAAAAGTCCCAAAAGAATAAATGTTGGCATGGATGCGGAGAGATAGGAACACTCATATGCTGCTGATGGGACTGCAAACTAGTGCAACCTCCGTGGAAAGCAATATGGAGATACCTCAAAGAGATACAAGTAGATCTACCATTTGATCCAGCAATCCTGTTACTGGGTATCTACCCGAAAGAACAAAAGACATTCTATAAAAAAGACATCTGCACTAGAATGTTTATAGGAGTACAATTCATAATTGCAAAGATGTGGAAACAACCCAAATGCCCGTCAATCCATGAGTAGATTAATAAAATGTGATATACGTATACCATGGAGTTCTATTCAGGCACAAAAAACAATGGTGATCTAGCACCTCTTGTGTTGTCCTGGATAGAGCTGGAATCCATTCTACTAAGTGAAGTATCACGAGAATGGAAAAACAAGCACCACATGTACTCACCATCAAATTGGTATTAACTGATCTATACTTAAGTGCACATGTAGTAATAACACTCACCAGGTGTCAGGCAGCTGGGAGAGGGGAGGAGGGAATGGGTATATACACACCTAATGGGTGCGTGCACACTGTCTGGGGGATGGACACATTTGAAACTCTGACTTGGGTGTGGCAAAGGCAATATATGTAACCTAAACATTTGTACCCCCATAGTATGCTGAAATAAATAATTAAAAAAATAAAAATATAACCACGATACCATTGTCACATGCCCAGAAATAAAAATAAATCTTTAATATCTAATAATCAGGCTTTAATCTCCTCCTGATTACATCAAAAATTTCATTTTACACTTGTTACAGCGATATCAAAATCCCAGGTAAGGGATAAGGTACAAGCATTTCTTTTGGTTGTTGGACCAAAATAGTTCCCTTTCCTTTCCTCTATCCATGCCTTTTACTTGAAGAAACTTGGTCTCGTGATATATGCCACATGGTAGATCTGGTTATCTATATTCTTGAGGTATTATTTAATATGTTTCATGATTCACTATCCTGGAAACTGCCAAGTTAAATGTAGAGGTATCATTACATTCAGCCTTAATTTTTTTGACAAAGATATTTCATAGGTGGTCTATGTGCCTCCTATTGTACCACATAAATAGAAATACAATATCTAGTTTTCTTAGTTTTCACAAGTTAACAATCAGTAGGTTCTGGTGGTAACAGCTTGACTCATTCATTATAAAGTTCCCCATGACTGCTCACATGATGCAGGGCTTCTCAAAGAAACTGATATTTTGGACCCTGTTATGAAGAACTGTCCCATGCACTCCATTAACGGAATGTTTAGCAGCATACTCTCAGCACCACTCCCACATATTGCCTTGTCGTGACAATAAAAAATGTCTCCAGATATTGCCAAATATCCCCTGGGGAGAAAATGGCTACCAGGTGATAACCTCTGACCTAATGGTTTTAGCAGTCATTGATAACTGTCACCTAGGTCCATTATTTCATTAGGGTTTACAAATTTGTGATTTTTCTAATTCTATCATTCCTGCATTTACAACTGTGATTTTTTTTTAAAGAAACACTTTCTCTGAGTCTGTCCAGCAAAGGCAGAATAATTGTCTCATTATTTTATTTATCAATGTTTTTGAAATAATGAGGTGTGCCTTAATAATCTCCAAAAGTGGCCAACTAATTTGTGTTTGAAGTATCATGTAGAACTCTTCAATATTTATACATTTCATATATTTCAATCTTTTGCATTCCATTTTTCTTTTTCATGCTCAAGTTTTCCCAGCTTTATCCAGTGGGATCTCTTTCAAGTTAGCTCGGGTTTCCTCTTAACATGACCCTAATAGTCTTATAATTTCTTTGCTTTTAGTCATGACAAGAAATATAGTCCAGACCAACCTTACACGTTTCTTTCGCCAGACCAGGAATCAGAAACTTACCTAAGGAGCCTGATTCCTTTTACTGAGAACTGGCACCTAGAAACCACAGTCGGTTCACAATGGGTGTTTATTGCTGTTGGGTTGTCACTACAGTGGGTTGTCTTTACAGGGATCAAACTAGAAAACGCATACTTTTTAGAAAGATAAAAGGACATGATTTCGTACTGACATTTTAATGCAATTGAACATTACAAGGTTTTTACTTTTTGTTTTATATTTAATTTCTTTTTTCTTATGCTGAAATCATGATTTCTAATGATAACAATATAGATTAATATTTGTGCTTTCTCTTTCTCTCTCTCTCTCACACACACACACACACACACACCCAACCACTGAATTCAATTTCAGATTTGTGTTTCCCTTTTTTTTTCAGTTATACCACACCAAAGATGCACCCTGCAGTCTAAATATTGTGTTTAAACATTATTTTGAGTAATTGTTCTCTCTGTGGTTATGCCACTAATGGGACGGATTAATTTGTTTTACTTTATTTTTGATTTTTAGCACTGCTCTTCTTAAATTTAATTTTTTACATTATATAATGTATATATGTGGCTCCAAAGTTAGAACTATAAAACTAACTACATTTAGAAAGGTTTAGTTTCCATTATTGTCTCTTCCCCCATATTCTCTCCTTTCCCTATAGATAACCATTTTTATTAGATTTGTTTCATACTTCTATTTTTAAAAAAATACATAACACACCCCCCAAAAGGTGGCAAACAATAGATGATATCCTACACCTTGCATTTAAAAAATATTGTGAAAAATATTCATAACATAAAATTTACCATTTTAACCATTTTAAGTGTGCAATTCAGTAGCATTAAGTACATTCACAATGTTGTGCAACCATTACCACTATCTATTTCCAGAACTTTTCATCATCCTAAAGAGAAACTCTATACTCATTAAACAGTAACTCACCCTGAGCCTCTGGTAACCTTTATTCTGCTTTCTGTCTCAATGAACTGCTTATTCTATCTGCATCTTGTTTCTGTTTTTTTTTTTTTTAATTGAACTGTATATGCTAGAGATCACTCCATAGGAGTATACAGAGTTCCTCCTCATTCCTGCTGTACAACTGTGTAATATTCCACTGAATGGATCAAACGACATACAACCAGTTCCTTATCGAGGGGATGTTTGTGTTTCTAGTCTTTTGCTATTACAGGCAATGTTTCAATAAATAGCCTAATGCATCCATCTTTTCATTTTTTTGGTCTATGTATCTTTTATATAGATTACTAAAAGTGGAATTGCTGGATCAAGGGTAAAGGTACATGCAATTTTAGAGCATTTAGATTTAATGTGCTAGACAAGAAGGAACCATCAAGCCATTTAAATAGTAACTGAAAAACCATATACAGGACTTTTTAAATGGTTTGATTAAAACACTGCTTTAACTCAGGAGACAGTTGCTTTATTTAGCTCTTTTAGTTAAAATGATGTCATTTGTTTGTATCAGAGTACATGAAAAATACTCTATTGCTCTAATTTCTTTGGATTTAACAAATTGGTGTTATGAAATTATGTAACTCCTACTTTTTCTTCTGCTTTCTGACAATATTACAAGAAGGGGTACCACCTTAAGACGCTTTGACTACAGTGGGGGAATAAAGGAGAGAGTTCTGCCAATTCTTGGAGGAGAATTTCGGCTGTCAAGTAGCACACCTGGGCAAATTTGTGTCAGGAAAGGAAAATTATATATGTAAATACATATATTTTTTTCTTTAAAATAAGGTTTTCTAGGCCTAAATAATCCAGACACTGTTCTCTTGGACCGTTTTTCAAACTGTGCTTGGTCATCCCGGGTGTTCAGAGCTGTTTGATTTTTTAATTATGAAATTTCACTGAATGAGAAATGACCAGGGCTGCACAGCGACCTCACTGACAATCGGGCCACAAAAGAAGACCCCAGAGCTGGGGCGGGCAGAGGCACTCTAAAGGTACAGAGCGTTGCACCAATTGCTAGGTTTAATCATTAATGAGAAGAGGGTCTAAGCCAGGAACCAAGGTTATTCTCCAAGCCCCACTTACCCACCTGGCCGCCACCCCAACCCCCAAGACAGTCCTGGGTCTCTAACCCCTCCTTGGATGCAAATCCAGGCAGAGTCCTGCCAGGGGTCAGTCACTCCGGAGCACACCCCCCGCGCGGACTCCCCAGGACTGCGGCGCCGGCGCACTGCCTACGCCCCCTGCGGTCGCGCGAGTTGCCTCTTGGCGGCCGAGGGCGCATTTCAAGCTGGAAACGCCTAGCCCCTCTGTGGGTCCCGCAGACTGACGCCAAACCCGGTGGGGCAGTGGGGGCGGGAGGGCAATGGGCAGGGCCTGGCCTCCTCGGACTGAGGCTGCAATCAACTCCCAGGCGAGCCTCTATTCCTAGCTAGCTTCGAATCCGCCCATCCCGGGTCAGGGTCCGAGTCCCTGCAGGGGGACCCCTCTCATCCTCATTCTGGCGGGGAAGTTCAGGCGCCGGTCCAGCCAAGCCTGGCGCGTTTAGAGACCCTAGTCCCTGATGCAGGGCTCGGCGAGGGCGGAGGGGGAGGGGAAGGGGCTGCTGCCTCCGCTCCCAAATCCGGTCCCTAACCGCCCCCTCCTCCGCCGTCTGCTCGCTTTGCACAGGCAGTCAAAACAGAGCTAGCGGCCAACCGAGCGGGACGGGAAGCAAAGCCGCCTAGCGCCTCGCCCCTCCAGCCGGCCCCCGACCCCCTCCGCTCGGCGCCCGGCCCTCGGCCCTCCCTCCCCTTTCCCACTTCTCTCCTCGCCCTAACCTCGCCCCCATCCCCCGCTCATTTCCTCTCGCACCCGGGCTCGCCAATCCCTCTTTCCAAGTCCCGCTTCCAGCCCGGCCTTCCCCTCGGGCTCGCCCCCCTTCTCCCCAATCTCCGTCCTCTCCCCTCCCTTCGCCCTGCCCGCCTTCCTTCCTCCTCCCCTCCCCCAGCCCTCGGACCCCTTCCTCCCCACGCGGTCGCCCCCTTACTCTGTCCCCGCCCACTCTGAGCCGGCCCCTCGGCCGGGGCTGCGCCCCACGTGTGGACGGCTGCGCCCCGGCCCCCACTGACAGCGGCCGCCCGCCGGCCCGCCCCGCGCCCCGCCGGGCCTCTAAAACCCCCGCGCCGCGCCCTCCTCCGCCGCATCTTCCCCGGCGTCCAGCCTCCCGCCCTCCCTCTCGCGGGTCGCTCGCCTCGGCCCCGCGCACCGCCGCCCGGCTCCGCAGCCGCTCCCCGCGCGTCCCTGCCTCGTGGGGCTCCGGGCGGGTCCAGAGGAGACCCTCTTCTTCTTTGGGGGGCGACTTTTGTTTGCTTGCCTGCTTCTTTCTGGTGACTTTTGCAGCGTTCCAAGACCTGTGCCCCAGCGCACGGGAATCCGCCGAGGCGCTGCGTGCAGGCCCTTTTTTCTTTTGAGGTGCACTTTCTTTGTAACTTTACGCCGGGGCTGCTCGGGTTACTTTTGTAATTTCCCGCCCCCGCCCGCTGGCGGTCCTGGAGTCGCCCGGGGCCGTCGCCCGGGGGATGCAACGTGGACCGCGCGGGGCTGCCGGCTGCACCCCTGACGTTCCCCGCCGCCCACTGCGCTAGAGCCCGCGCCCGGCGTCCCGCGCCACCGGCGGCCAGGGCCCGGCGCTCGGTCCCGGACTCCGCTAGAGCAGGGAGCGCGAGCCCAGGGGAGTCCCGGGAGCAGACGAAGGGCTTGTTAGACCCTGGCTCTTTTCCGGGCCGCGCAGATTTCGTCTGTGCTCGCTCCCTCTCCGCGGGTCTCGGGCCGCGCGCTCTTGGCGCCGGCGATGGGGAGACGGCGGCGGCTGTGTCTCCAGCCCTACTTCGTGTGGCTGGGCTGCGTGGCGCTCTGGGCGCAGGGCACGGCCGGCCAGCCCCAGCCTCCGCCGCCCAAGCCTCCCCGGCCGCAGCCGCCGCCGCAACAGGTCCGGCCCGCAGCGGCGGGCTCCGAAGGCGGGTTCGCGGCGCCCGAGTACCGGGAGGAGGGTGCTGCGGCGGCCAGCCGCGTCCGCAGGCGAGGACAGCAGGACGTGCTCCGAGGGTAGGTGGGCGAGCGGCCCCGCGCCCGGCCGGCCGGCTTGGGGGAAACCTCGGCTTGGCCGCCTTCCGTCCCACCCCCTCCCCGACCCGGGTTCTGGCGGCTAACGCTGCGGCCCCTCGCCGGGAGACGCGGAGACCCCCAGGCACGCCCCCCCGTCCCTCCCCACCCCGCGGCTCGGCCGGCCGAGAGCCCTCCCTCGGGGGTTGGGCGGAGGGTGGTGGGGGGGCGTGTGCGGGCCGCAGAGCAGACGCCGCGCCCGCGGGGTGGGGACAGGTTCCCGTGTTGGGCCGAGGGTGGGCTGGGTGCGCTCCCGCCGTCGGGGGCGCCGTTCCGGAGCCTTTGTTTGAGGCCGTGTGCGGGGCTTACGGCTCACCCGAGCTCGGCCCAGCTCCCCACCTTCCGCCGCGCCTTCCTTGACACGTCGGGGCCAAAGAAACCGTTGGTCGAGGAGGAGGAATGGAGGTGGGAAGAAGGACAAGGATTTTCGAAACGGAATGTTCTCTTTGTTCTCTGCATCTGGAGGCTGGAATAGTAGCAAATTATATGTTTCCATGTCTCTTTTCTCTTTAAAAAGGCAGGCAAGGGAGGACAGATGGAAGGGAGTGCGTACACGTTTCCACCCTCCCGCATTCCAGCGTCCGGCCCCTTTGCTTCCACACCTCCCCCCCCCCCAGCCCCAAGAATTTGAAGTGTAGTTTTGGTTTGTGTATTGTCTTGCAATCTTCTCGCTCGGGCTTTGCTTACGAAGACCGCGTATGTGTTACTGCATCCTCCTCCGTACGTATGTGACCGCCTTGTCCATCGCAGGCCCAACGTGTGCGGCTCCAGATTCCACTCCTACTGCTGCCCGGGATGGAAGACGCTCCCTGGAGGAAACCAGTGCATTGTCCGTGAGTGCTTGGCTGGGATGGCAGCTTGGGGCAGCAGGCTGGGCCCTGTCTCACGGCCAACCTCTTGCACTCAGCCGTTTGGACACACAGTTGCATTTAGAATCAAGTGGCCACATTGCAGTGATAATCGGGACACAGCCCCATCAGAACGGTGGGGAAGCAGCAGCCGGAATGCCTCAGTTTAGTCCTCACTTCCACACTCTGTTGAAGGGCAATGGTGATAAAGGTTTCAAAGAGACTTGGAAGTTTTATCTTTCGTTGTCTATTAATACAAACTGAACAGGGGGGTAAAGCAATTCCATAGATAACTCAAACTGACTTTTCCCTAAAAAAGTCTAGATAAGACCACAATGTTACTACGTAAAGAATCTGGCTTTTGACTCTGCTTGAGGTTAAGCCTTAGCAAGATCAAGCTTTCTTAGTTTATACCAAACCACTTTATTATCTCTGGTTTCATCTCAGCAGCCAGTAACCTAGATACGAAAGAAGTGCTCTCATGGATTTAGAGTTGACTGAAATTAACAACGTTTTTAAAGGAGAGGACTCTTCCAGGTGGCTTGACTTTTTTTTTTCTTTTTTAGAAGACATTTAAATTTAGGGGTTCCAGACCCCAAATTTCATAGTGTACAGTAGATTTCCAAAGTCTGAATCTTAGAACTTGAAAAGCTCTGCATATTGGACCTTGAAAGTTTTAATTATTTTACTCAGTTTCCAAAGTGTATACCCATCTCTCCAAGTTCTATCTGGAGAGCTCCTTAGTTGTCACCCTCACAGTCATGGACTCTGGGATGTCTTCTTCAACATGCCTGTGAATATGTGACTTGAAGTGTGACTGGCCTTCCGCTGGGTGCCTGTAGAGCACAGCCAGGTTTGTCTTGTTGGGAGGAAAGCCAGGTATCATAGACAGCACATTCATTTAGAGCCAGTCTTGACTTTAAGTTGACCTCCATGTTCTCCAGGGAAAAAAATAATTATGCAACTGAAAACAGAGAAAAAGGGCAAGACACACTGGCCAAGGGATAATAAGGATGTAGTGGCATCTCTGACTCTATAGTTATTGGTTTTGTGGGTTTGAGATAGACCCTTAATGTTATTGCTGGGCAGTTTTTAAAAAGGAATGAAATCTCAAGTGTTGGAAAGACTAGTTTCTTCCTAATTTTTTCTACCTAAAATCCCACGATCTCCAGTGATGAAGCAAAAATAAGAAACAACTGTGTTCTTTAAAGTGATTCATAAACATTTTAAATAAACCCTCTGATTATAAGGTTTTCCTTTTATTTTTTTTAAAAAGGAGAGAGTATTGCATTGTTTTCTTTCCAACATAGAAGTCATATGTGTGGCATTAATGGAGGGTACATTCACTCTTTCAGGGAAGTAGGGCATTGCCCATTATTGTGGCTGCTTTAAACTTACATGATTTTCTAGAATCCTGAAACAGCTAACGTCACTCACCACACACCTGCCATACTAGCTGGGAGTGACTTAGGCACTGCGGAAAGTCTGACTCACTAAATGTAATGAATGTGACTGCCATTATTGAGTTGGAGAGCAGCCGAGGAGAAGGGATCGGTTTATGGTATGTGTTGAAAATCTGTAAAGTCAGATTTTATTGGATCAGTGTGGAATGGGAATTCCAGAGAGCAGAGCCTTCCATAATATTTGCAGTAGAAGTATATGTATGGCCCACTGAGTGTTAGCTTTAAATACTTTTGGTCTCTGAGTAACATTGTGCCCTTGTTTAGAAGGTCAGCTTTGAAAATCTCAGTATAACAATGACTTCAGTAGCCTGCATTGCTACTACTTGAAATACTTGGGTGCTTATGAGATACATCGAAATTACATGTATCAGAAATCTATAAAGTTCGAAATGATCCTTGTATCTCTGAGAAACATTTACAACACTTGTGTCAACAGGTATCTACAAAAATATGTATTATTAGCACATTAAAAAATTCAAATACCTGAGAAAATAAAATAGGGTACAAAATAAAGGGAGAATGTAATACCTTTGTATTCTGTTGCATGAATCTCAACTAACTTTAACAGACTGCATTCAATCTTGTTGTTCAATTATTTTGATATTTAAAATGATGATATATGGAGGTAATAAGCAAACTAAAACCATTATAAGCACAAAACCAAGAATTTTAATTCCAGGCTTTTCTGATAATGAATTAATAAACTTATTAATATATTTCTTGAATTTATCTGTATCTCACCATTTATCAGAAGAAAAGCTCTGAGGAAGTCTACAAAGAAGAAGTAAAACACAAAGAGGACCAAAGATTAATTTTTTCGTACATTTATACCTCAGCATTCTATGTAGAAAGATATAAAAATGGTCAACTTTTAGAATTTTAATCTGTTTGGCTTTGACCAGGTTTCATGAGGAAAAGATATTAAAAGGAAAATGTATTTCTCAAAGTGCTGGAAACCTAATGAGTTTTGATTTGATTCTGTATGTTTTGTTGTTATTGTCCTTAGTTGTAGCCTGAAAAGATCACTGAAGTACTCCCAAAGTTCCAAATATTTGTTTCCAAAAGGATGGAATTAACTTACTTAGCACTTTTAAAAATTTTCTTAGAGTATGAAATAATGAAAAAGTTTGCTTATTAATTTATTTATTGTGACATGATGCTATGAACAGCATTTTGACCGGTAGAATAATGGTGGGATAGTGTGGGCTTGGATTTATAGCATTTGAGATCTGAAGAGACGTGAGAACATTCCAATATAGTCCCTTTATATTATGCTACCAATGAGAAAACTGAACACAGAGAAGCTGTGTGATTTTCCAGAACACTCAGCAGATCAGCGGTTGAGTGAGAATGCAACCTCAGACCTCTTGGGTACCCTGTACCCTTTATGTGGCCATGAGACTTCTCCCAGCATCGCTGAAGTCCCGGTACCTAGGTCTTCTCTCCCTTTCCCTTTGGTATTTCTGGGTTTATGGTCTTAGTTAATGATTGCGGGAGAGACAGATACTCAGCTGAGGTATGCTATAGTCCGAGGTGGGTGTGGGGTGAAAGGGCCTAAACACTTGTTTCTCACTGGCTCAGAGTTACACAGTATATACCTATGGCCATGACTGGTAACTGTGTGGCAATGCCCAATCTCCAGCCTTCACTGGGTTTAGGATCTGGGTGGGGGCGCTTTGTGTCTTACCTAAGCCTAGTCTAAATATCTACCTGCTGGAGTGGAGGGGGCTTTGAAATAAAATAATATTTTAATGAGAATTCATCACTGAAAAGTTATTGGTGATCAAAAACTCTAGTACATTTTAGGAAGTAATAACCACTTCCATGTAGGGAACCACATTCTTGCCTAAAATGAGTGACACCCTGATGATATATGACACTATGTTCATTTATAAGGAGTACTAATGGAGATGCTGGTCATAATATATGGATGTCAAAAGGCAGTTTGGAGAAGGAAAACAATTATCAAGTTAGTTGGCTTCTGTAGAAAATGTTCTTTACATTATTGGGACTCGTGGATCTTTTTGAAACTTGGGGGACCTCTCCTTAGCGAAGGATACATGTGCACATTGGCATGAATGTTAATAGCTAGATCCCAGGTATTCGTGGACTCTCTTCTTGTCTTTATACATCCGGTCATGGAGCAGTAAAGCACCACAGCCTTTGTGCTCAAAGAGAGAACTCAATTGTGGGAATTGAGATAAATGTCTCAGCTCCTAAATAACTGACTCTAAATATGGGAGAAACTTCCCGTTTGAAGGCCCTTGGCTACAGGTTGGAAGTGTCTGTGGTATGTGCTGTGTCAGAGAGCCGAGCATTCTTTGCTGTAATGACCTTCATACCTTTGTGTTCATTGGAGGTCACAGCTGTGGGAAGCTTTGACTCTGCCCCCATCAAAATGTCTGAGCAGCAGGAATAGACTAGGTTGTGGAGATAATATGGGAGAAGAAAGGCTGCAGGAAGGAGAGAGGGAATTATTGAGGGGAGTAAAGATTGATGATGGGGCAGGTCAGATACCAGCCAGGAAGGAATGTGCATGGAACCCCTGCAGGTTGGCCAAGTCATTAGGGCCTGGGGTCTTTGCCAGAGTCAGTTTCACATTCTCCGTCTCCTGTGAGGGTCCTTTGCATAGTGGGCTGTGTTTTCTTTAGGTTTCTTCAACTCTCCCAGCTCCCTAAGATCAAGACTGTCTTCTCTTGGTGAATTCTGCATTTAAAATCTCAGTCTTGAATGGAAGAGACAACCTGTATTGATAGTGTTAAAGAATTAGGGTTATGGAATTTGAACTAGGTTCATTTGTTTGCACATTTTCATAAGGATACTTACAAGACTTATTCCCATGTCTGCAATGGGTAATTTTGTTGTGTATCTGATGTTAGAGATTTTATTTTATTTTTATTTTTAATTTTTTTTTAAGACAGAGTCTTGTTCTGTTGCCCAGGCTAGAGTGCAGTGGCATCATCATAGCTCACTGCAACCTCAAACTCCCAGGCTCAGGTGATTCTCCTGCCTCAGTCTCCAAGTAGCTTGGACTAGAGGTGCGCGCCATCATGTCTGGCTAATTTTTCCATCTTTGGTAGAAAAGGAGGTCTTACTTTGTTGTTCAAGCTGGTCTCAAACTACTGGCCTCAAGCGATTCTCCCGCCTTGGCCTCCCAAATTTCTAGGATTACAGGCATGAGCCACTGCGCCCAGCCTGAAGTTAGTCATTTTTACATCACATATTTTATATCTTGGTTTTATTGTTTTAAATATAGCTTTCTTGTTTTGTAAACTATGGCTTATTATATAATTATTCATTTGCTTTCCTATTGTGCTTTCTACAGCAATTTGTAGAAATAGTTGTGGAGACGGATTTTGCTCCCGTCCTAACATGTGTACGTGTTCCAGCGGCCAAATATCACCAACCTGTGGATCAAAATCAAGTATGTTTCTTATATGCGATCTTGTTTGCTTCATTTTCCTTAAGGTTTTGAGTAAATGCTAAATGTCCTTTTCAAAGAGGATATAAATCTATGATTATTTTCCTTACAAACTAGGTCTGTATTAATCTTTGGAGTAAAAATCTTTGGTGGCTTAGTTGTTGCCTCAAATGGGTAATGGTTTTCAGTAAGAAAAAAATGCTTTAATTCTGGTCCAGGAACTATATGTCTATGCATTAGAAGAGCCAGGATTTAGTGGAGAAGTAATTCTTTTGGAATAATAGCTATAGCTTAACTGGGTTATTACTATGTTCCAGGTGCTATTTTAAGTGTTTGACCATATTACTTTAGTTAATTCTCACACTGATGTTATGAGATACCGTTATGACCCCATTTTACAGCGTAAGAAAGTGAGGCACACATAAGTTAAGTAAATTTCCCAGGGAAACATAGACTTGAATTCAGTGTTCTGATACCTAAGTCTGGAGTCTGAAACACTAGGCTATATTTATTGCCTTTGCTTAACCACGCAGCCCATGTCCTGTTTTGTGGGTTATCTGAGGGAGAAGGAGAATTGGGAAGACATCAGATATTTATTGAATACGAACTAGATACTTTACACATATTAGCCTATTTTGCATTACACATATTAACTCCCAGCAACTCTGGAAGGTAACTGTAACAGTGGACTAAGATTCTGTTATTCATGAACCAGTTAGAAATTGTTGGGTTTTTAAGACTCAAGATTAATCTTTTAGGCCAGTGTTTAAGATAACATTATAGTAAGGCAGAAGCAGATATTGTTTAATTGCTCAATAATTAAATAACTGCTTTAAATCTGCCTTAGACTCGTGTGATTATTATATTTTAAACATTTCTTTCTACAAAATTTCCCTATTTCCCTAAACAAACGTGATGCAGAGTCTCTCTGACTCACGAGTAAGAGTCAAGATTCATACAACAAATGTCATTATCTTCTTTCGAAACTCCTGATGAAAACTCTAGTTTTACTTTCTTTGACTATAATCTGCCATTTTCTGAGCTTTTTGTTGTTGCTCTTTGCAGTTCAGCAGTGCAGTGTGAGATGCATGAATGGCGGGACGTGTGCCGAGGACCACTGCCAGTGCCAGAAGGGATATATTGGAACTTACTGTGGACAACGTAAGGAACATCAGTATAGACTTTATTTATTAGAAATAGTTATTCTAGTGGGTATTATTATTAAGTCACAATTTAAGATTTTATAAAGCCTTTGATCCTTTGAAAAAGCAATTTTATGTAATAAGCCATACCTTACAAATGAATTTCTAATCGTGAGAACATTCCAATATAGTCCCTTTATATTATGCTACCAATGAGAAAACTGAACACAGAGAAGCTGTGTGATTTTCCAGAACACTCAGCAGATCAGCGGCTGAGTGAGAATGCAACCTCAGACCTCTTGGGTACCCTGTACCCTTTATGTGGCCATGAGACTTCTCCCAGCATCGCTGAAGTCCCGGTACCTAGGTCTTCTCTCCCTTTCCCTTTGGTATTTCTGGGTTTATGGTCTTAGTTAATGATTGCGGGAGAGACAGATACTCAGCTGAGGTATGCTATAGTCCGAGGTGGGTGTGGGGTGAAAGGGCCTAAACACTTGTTTCTCACTGGCTCAGAGTTACACAGTATATACCTATGGCCATGACTGGTAACTGTGTGGCAATGCCCAATCTCCAGCCTTCACTGGGTTTAGGATCTGGGTGGGGGCGCTTTGTGTCTTACCTAAGCCTAGTCTAAATATCTACCTGCTGGAGTGGAGGGGGCTTTGAAATAAAATAATATTTTAATGAGAATTCATCACTGAAAAGTTATTGGTGATCAAAAACTCTAGTACATTTTAGGAAGTAATAACCACTTCCATGTAGGGAACCACATTCTTGCCTAAAATGAGTGGCACCCTGATGATATATGACACTATGTTCATTTATAAGGAGTACTAATGGAGATGCTGGTCATAATATATGGATGTCAAAAGGCAATTTGGAGAAGGAAAACAATTATCAAGTTAGTTGGCTTCTGTAGAAAATGTTCTTTACATTATTGGGACTCGTGGATCTTTTTGAAACTTGGGGGACCTCTCCTTAGCGAAGGATACATGTGCACATTGGCATGAATGTTAATAGCTAGATCCCAGGTATTCGTGGACTCTCTTCTTGTCTTTATACATCCGGTCATGGAGCAGTAAAGCACCACAGCCTTTGTGCTCAAAGAGAGAACTCAATTGTGGGAATTGAGATAAATGTCTCAGCTCCTAAATAACTGACTCTAAATATGGGAGAAACTTCCCGTTTGAAGGCCCTTGGCTACAGGTTGGAAGTGTCTGTGGTATGTGCTGTGTCAGAGAGCCGAGCATTCTTTGCTGTAATGACCTTCATACCTTTGTGTTCATTGGAGGTCACAGCTGTGGGAAGCTTTGACTCTGCCCCCATCAAAATGTCTGAGCAGCAGGAATAGACTAGGTTGTGGAGATAATATGGGAGAAGAAAGGCTGCAGGAAGGAGAGAGGGAATTATTGAGGGGAGTAAAGATTGATGATGGGGCAGGTCAGATACCAGCCAGGAAGGAATGTGCATGGAACCCCTGCAGGTTGGCCAAGTCATTAGGGCCTGGGGTCTTTGCCAGAGTCAGTTTCACATTCTCCGTCTCCTGTGAGGGTCCTTTGCATAGTGGGCTGTGTTTTCTTTAGGTTTCTTCAACTCTCCCAGCTCCCTAAGATCAAGACTGTCTTCTCT
>NW_012147634.1:1167473-1250361 GCF_000956105.1 Propithecus coquereli | reverse complement strand
CTTTATTTATTAGAAATAGTTATTCTAGTGGGTATTATTATTAAGTCACAATTTAAGATTTTATAAAGCCTTTGATCCTTTGAAAAAACAATTTTATGTAATAAGCCATACCTTACAACTGAATTTCTAATTTTTATCCTATAAGGATTTTTTCTAATTCTTTTACAACTTTTGTTTTAGAGTATCGATGTTGTCAAATCCCACTGAAACTTTATTAAATTTGACACATATCACAGGTTTTCTTTTATTTACTTGTTTTCTTTTATTTAGCTCCATAAAACATATATATTTTCCTGAAAAAAATGGTGAAGTTTTCTGTGATCTATTTCTTTCTCTCCCTCCTTTTCCTATTCTCCTCCTCCAATAAATACGATTTTTTAGGATTTCTCAAAATTAACTCCAGGAGAGCCAATCTCATAAATTATCCTTTGCTCAAATACATTTAATACTAAAATACAAGGCTGCGAGTGATTTTTTTAAGTCAGATGTCGTTGTGTGAGGCGGGCCATAATCCAGCAAAGTTTCTCTCTTCCCTGGAGCATGTCCTGTGTGAATCGAGAAATAACCTTCGAGCAGGGATGTAAGGATTGCAGTTCCTTACACATGGTGTAAGGATGGTGACACATCACTAGGGCATACTTTGGTTACTGTTACCTAAATTGTGGGACTTCTGTGGGAATTCATATGTTTTCAAGTGCAGATGAACAGAAAGACGTGATGCCAAAGAAAGCTGAATCACCAATAGTCAGAAAGTCCCTTTTCACTTATTGGCATCTCATCAGATGCCCAGTCTGGGTTCCGTGCTAATCTTCAAGGCTTCCCTAAGAATTGCTTATCTCCTTTTTTAATAAAGAAAAACCAAGTCTTAGGTATATAAGAATATCTAGCTTGTTGTTAATTAACATTATTTTATTTTTGTTGCAGTTTTAAAATTTTCTTAAATGTGGTAAAATATACATAGCAAAATTTACTGTTTTTACCGTTTTCTCTCTCTCTTTTTTTTTTTCATTTCAGAATATTAAGGGGGTATTAATGTTCTGATTACATCGATTGCTTTTGTACTGCTTGAGTCAAAGTTATAAATGTGCCCATCACCCAGATAGTGTACATTGTGCCCGTTAGATATGACTTTACCCATCCCCTCCTCCCATCTCCCACCTGCATGATTTCTGTTGAATTTTACTTCTATCTGTGCACATGAATGCTGATTGGTTAGTTCCTATTTAATAATGAGTACATGTGGTGTTTGTTTTTCTGTTCTTACAATAAGAGGATGGTCTTCAGTTCCATCTGGATTGTTGCAAAAGGTATTAATTCAATTATAGCTGAGTAGTATTCCATGGTGTATGTATACCACATTTTATTAATCCACTCATGAATTGATGGGCACTTGGGTTGTTTCCACATCTTTGCAATTGTGAATTGTGCTATAGTAAATATTATAGTGCAAGTGTCTTTTTGATAAAATGACTTTTTTTCCTTTGGGTAAATACCCAGTAATGGGATTGCTGGATCAAATGGTGGGTCTGCTTTGTATTCTTTGAGGAAGCTCCATACTATTTTCCATTGAGGTTGCACTAGTTTGTAGTCCCACTAACAGTGTGTAAGTGTTCCTTTCTGTCCACATCCATGCCAGCATGTATCGTTTTGGGATTTTTTGATAAAAGCCATTCTCACTGGGGTTAGGCGATATCTCATTGTGGTTTTAATTTGCATTTCTCTGATGATTAGTGATGTTGAGCATTTTTTCATACATTTATATAGGCAATTAGTCTGCCTTCTTTTGAAAAGCTTCTGTTGATGTCTTTTGCCCACTTTTTTATGGGATTGTTTGATTTTTTTTCTTGCTGATTTGCTTGAGTTCTTGTGGATTCTGGTTATTAGCCCTTTTTCAGGTGTATAGCATGCAAATATTTTCTCCCATTCTGTAGGTTGTGTATTTGCTCTGTTGATTGTTTCCTGGGCTGTGCAGAAGCTTTTTAATTTAATCAAGTTCCATTTATTATTTTTATTTTACTGCGATTGCCCTCGCAATCTTCTTCATAAATTCTTTGCCTAGGCTGATATCCAGAAGAGTTTTTCCAAAATTTTCTGATAGAATTCTTATGGTTTCATGTCTCAGGTTTAAGTCCTTTGTCTACGTCGAATTAATTTTTGTGAGAGGTGAGAGGTGCAGATCCTGTTTCAGTCTTCTTCATGGGGCTATCCAATTTTCCCAGCATCATTTATTGAATGGGGATTCTTTTCCCTAATTTATATTGCTATCTACTTTGTCAAAGATGAGTTGGTAATATGTGGATGGTTTTATATCTGGGTTCTCTGTTCTAGAGACCTTGGTCTCTGTCTCTACTTTTATGCCAGTACCATGTTGTTTTGGTTACGATAGCCTTATAGTGTAGTTTAAAGTCTGGTAAAGTGATGCCTACAGATTTGTTCCTTTTGCTCAAGGTTGCTTTGGCTATTTGGGCTCTTTTCTGGTTCCATTTTTAACCATTTTTAAGTGTAAAATTCAGAGATATTAAGTACATTTACATTGTTGTGCAACCATTACCACCATCCAGCTCCAGAACTTGTTTTATCTTGTAAAAATGAAAGTCTGTACTCATTAAATAATAAACCCCCATTTCCCTCTCCTCCCTGCCGCTGGCAACCACCATTCTACTTTCTGTCTCTATGAATTTGACAACTCTAGGTGTTTCCTATAAGTGTAATCATGCAGTATTTGTTCCTTTTCGACTGACTTATTTGGTATAATGCCAAGGTTCATCCATGTTGTGGCATGTGTTAGAATTCCCATCATTTTAAAGGCTGAATAATATTTCATTCATGTGTACATACTACATTTTGTTTATGTATTCATCTGTTGATGGACATCTGGCTTACTTCTACCTTTTGGCTGTTGTGAATAATGCTGCTATGAACATACATTTACAAATATATGTTTGGGTTCCTGCTTTTAGTTCTTTTGGTATACAGAAGTGTAATGCTGGATCATAGGACAGTTCTATTTTTAATTTTTTAAGGAGCTGTCATACTGTTTTCCATAAAAGCTATACCATTTTACATTCTCACCAGTAGTGCACAAGGGTTCCAATTTATCTACATTCTTGCCGATACTTCTTATTTTTTTGTTTGTTTTTATGGTAACCATCCTAATGGGTGTGAAGTGGCATCGCATTGTGGTTGTTGCAGTTATTTTTTTTTTATTTCAGCATATTATGGGGGTACAGATGTTTAGGTTACATATGTTTCCCTTGCCCCCCGCCCAAGTCCGAGTTTCAAACATGTCCATCCTTCGAGTGGTGTGCATTGCACTCTTTGTGTATGCATATACCCGTCCCCTGTTGCAGTTATTTTTAAGGTTGGCTTTTAGTTGGAGTGGTTATAGCTTT
Source organism: Propithecus coquereli (assembly GCF_000956105.1). Classification (NCBI taxonomy): domain Eukaryota; kingdom Metazoa; phylum Chordata; class Mammalia; order Primates; family Indriidae; genus Propithecus; species Propithecus coquereli. Next base: position 1,246,969 of record NW_012147634.1, on the reverse strand, counting down.
CTATTTATAAGTGGTATAAAGTTTTCTTTTAAAAAATTTTATATAAAATACGTGAATCAGTATAAAAAAAAATATTCTCCTAAAGTCAGGAGTAGACTTTTTCTGTAAAAATTATTGCCAAGACACTTTATAGACACTGAAACTTGAATTTCATACAATTTTCACTTGTCACAGAATATTCTTTTGATTTTTCTACCTCTTAAAACTGTCAAAACCCCTCTTAGCTCATGGACAGTACAGAAACAGGCAGCGGGCATACTTTGCACACCTATTATGGGGGTGGTTCTCAGGTATGACAGAAGCCGTTAAGGTAATCTGAGCTTGACCGAGTTTGGGAAGTGGAGGATCAAGGCATTTAGGAGAATACAGTACGTTAAGGCCAATTTTCTAGCAAGAACGGGAGGGGCCGATGTAATAGCTTCTCTAGGCTAGGGTTGGCCAGAGGAGAGCAGGAAAGAGCTGGACAACAGTGGAACAGATAATTGCAGCAAAGTTTCTTGATTCATGGATGATTCTTCTTCTAGATTTTCTTTGTATGTTTGGATATTTCCCAAATTTTATACAATAGACTTCAATTTATAACAAGCAAAGATGCAGAAGTCTGTTGTGAACACAGTATTTGTGAGAAGACAGATTTATAGTTTTTGTACACCTTAGAAAAGTGTTAGGAGATCTGATTGTAATTCTGTTCTAGAGAGTTCAGTAGCCAATGAAGAGACACAGTTAACCTTTTTGAAACTCAACCTTTGGTTCTGCAGGGGGAGAAGTGATAATTACCTTAGAATCACTGGGGGAAGAGCCTTGCCTCCACTGATCTTTCAGCATATTTCCCCAGCTCTGTCCTGAAATTAGCTATTTTCAGTCTGAATTCAGCTGCTGTACCCGTCTTGGGCGTACGTGTGTATGTGTGTGTTTTCTTGAAGGTTGTGCAGAACAGCCTCTGGTAGGTATGTCTCTTCCTGCTCTTCACATAGGAATGGGAAACTAGAGGATGGAAAGTACTTTGATCTTCTAGAGGAAGCACTTTGATGTTCTTCTGCCCCGCTGTCAAACCGTACTGAGGCTACCACGCTTACCAGTTAGGGGAAAGCCAAAGATACCAGGTCAGAAAACCAGCATATCCCTGAAAATTTGTTCTCTACGGTTGTCTCATGGGTGAAGTCCTCTTCATGTAATGTTTATCTCAGGGGTAGTAGAACCTACGGTATAAGCAAAATAGGCAACTAACAAAATTCATTAGTTAGCAGATTATAAGGTGAAGGTGTGATAATTAGTCAATAGCAGCACAAGAAATGGCTTGAGGAAGACACTCTCTAAGTTGTCTTATATGGAAAGAGTGTTATAGTACTGACAGCAAAGAAGCAGATATAGCTGTTTTCAACTTATGAATCCAGAACAGTCCTGGAAATATGATGTTTGCTTAAATGGGGATTATAAAAACATTTAAACTGCTTAGCTGCTTTCCCAGAAATGTAGATAGCACCCTTTAGAAAGCATTCTTCCATTTCGTTTAGCAGTGTTAACTGAGTAACTACTATGTGCCCCACACCGTGCAACAGGCTGAAAGTACATCATTGAACAGGTGAGACGATGTCCCAGCCACACAGAGCTTATAGTCTGGTAGAAAAGACAGTTAATAAGTAAAAAGGTAAATATCTAACACAAATTTAGGTAATGAGAAGTTTTAGGAGAGCAATAAAATAAGACAAGGGAGACAGGCCAAGTCAGGATCAGCAGTTCTCTGCTATTCTCCATCAGGGGTCTCTGAGCAGGTGACATTTGAACATAGACATGAATCTGTGCTTTTAGGTCTATGGGAAAAGTGTTACTGGCAGAGGGAAAAGCAAATTTAAAAGATCTATAGTGGGAACAGGCTCCATGATTTTGGAAACAATGAGGAGACTCATGTTCCTGGAGTAAAGTGGGGAAAAAGGATAATGATAGTGTATGGCCTTATAGGCCTAGGAACAAAATTTGGACTGTACCGTAAAAATTATGGGTAGTCACTGGAGCAATTTGAACCGTAGTGTGGTGTGATATGATTGATACTTTGAAAAAAAATCCTTCTGGCCTCTGTGTTAAGACCGGATTGTAAGAGAGAAAACAGAAGGGCCAGCCCATACCTCGCTGGTGCTGGTGAACGACGTCGCAGCTGTGGTCATGGAGGGTGTGACAAGAGGGTGGATGACGCTTGTATTTTGGAGGTAGAATCTGTGGAAGGCAGTGTGTGCGGTACACCAGATGTGGTGGGAGAATAAAATAAGAAAAGCAAAGATCCCAAGTGCCAGTGAGAGGGTTTTGGCGGAGCTCTTGGCTGAATGATGTTGTCATTTTCTGGTGTGGGAAAGACTGAACAGGGAGTGGGCCGGGCAGGGAGTGGGGGGCTGAGGACAAGAGTTCTGTTCTGGAGCTATTAGTTTGAGATGTCTGTTAGACTTCCACGTGGAAACATCTATGAACTCCGATCTAGGGAGCGTGGACAGAGAGAGAGATATAAATTTGGTAGCATGTAGATTAAATTTTTGTGTAGATAATATTTAAATCATAATCCTGGATAAAGATCGATAGGAAGTTGTTGTAGACAGAGAGGAGAAGAGATTGAAGCCAGAGCCCTGATACAGCCCAAGATTTTGAGAGGAAGAAAAGTCAGCAAGAAAGAGTGAAAAAGAATGGACAGGATCGAAGGGAAAGTGGAGGAGTGTGGCGTCTGGAAGACAAAGGATGAAGAGAGCACCAACAGTGAAGATTTCTGTAGACCTGGGTCAGAGCAACAGGCTTTTGTTACTTTCCTCTTTTTCACATTTTATCCTGGTTTAGTAGGCTGTTTCCACCTAATACCTTTGTGTAGAAGTAAGGATCCCAGTTTCAAATCTGACTTATGCCCAAGTGTCTGTACCTCTGCTGAATGGTAGAGAAATCTGTGTGATAAAAATGTGTACCTGTCATATTACCTAGCACAGATTAGGTGTTCAGTAAATATCTGTTGAATAAAAATGTGCTTTAAATATCTGAGCTTCTGCGGTGCCTTACCAGCATTCTGTGTCACAGGCTGACCAGTGTCAAATGGGGCTTCCCCTCCTGCCCAGGCTGTGGTGGGCAGCGGAGAACCAGCTCCTGTGTCCATCCGTGGTGTGTCTTTTTCTCCCCTGCCTCTCGCTTCACTTCCATACTAGGTGGAAGCATTTTTTTACATCCTAGGTGGTCAGCATTCCTTCCACGGTGGAAATTTAGGCATTTTCAAGTTTCTTTCCAACTCCAGTTGAAATAGGAATTAGTTTCCATTCTGTTTTGTTACCGAAAAAGTTATTTTATTAAATACCTTTCACCATAATTCATTTGAAAGAAGGAAATTCACCTCTTTTATTTTTGCTTCTACTTCTATCTGTATTTCCTGCTTCTTTTCTTTTTAGTGTAAGCTTTGAGTGCTACAGCACGAGTCTTGTGTTTTGTACAATGTTCTGTAGTGAAAAAGAGGAAGGCAGGTAAGAGTGTAGACTAGCTGCAGTGCAGCCACTGTGTACTTTGTCTTATACATCATTTTATTTAATCCTGGAACTTCTGTGGGGTGGGAACACGGCGCTCTCTTTTGCAGGCGGGGAAGCTGAGAATCAGAGACGATGTGGTTAGGAGGGAACGGCACTTCTCATTGTCCATTCGCCATGCATGCTGCCTTGCAAAGCAGTGGAAAAGGTGCAGTCAGATTCCGACATGGTGCAGGATTCTGTTGAGTTCCTGCAGTATAGGGAATGCTACAGTGGGCGATGGGGATTCAGAGGCAACTGGTCCTTGTCCCGGGAGAGCCCACGCCCACACGACAGATAGGAATATGAGCAAATGACTGTATCAATCGGTCTCAATCTTTTTGTTCATGGAATCGGTTTACATTTTTTAAAGTTATTGAGGGACTCAAAGATCTTTCATTTGTATGGATTCTATTGATATTTACAATATGAGATATTAAAACTGAGATTTTTTAAGATATTTATTTGTTCATTTAAAGATAGCAATAAACTCCTGTTACATGTTAACATAAATATTTTTATGAAAAATAACCATATTTTCCAAACCTCTAAAAAATTCAGTGAGAAGGGAGGCACTGTTTGTCTGACCTAGACAGGTTAGATCTGGTTTAACCTGGTAGGGGACCAGCCGTTTCCCAGAGGAGCCCAGGATTATTCAGCCCTGTTCTCCTACCTGGGATTTGGAAACTCCGTTTTGGAAAACGCGGAGAAAAGCCCTTCTCTCCCATAGGCAAGGATGGATCCTGAGAGTCACGGTGGCGGACTGCTTTTCCCCATTCACGCCTTTTTAAACTAGCGCAGTGATGAGAGAACACATCTGGGAAAGTGAGTTTCATTTAAATTTCCTACACCTTGACACCATTTAAAGAAAATTTCTCACATTTTAATTAATCACATTAGACGAGAGTTGCCCTTTTGCAGTATAGCTTTTTAACAATTGAAATCTGCAAATCCTGACAGTTGTTTCTGCAGAATTACACACTGCTTAGAACGAGTTCTCTGAAGGGTTTTGTTTTCTTTTACCTTCCTGTGCACTTGCATCTTTCTCGTTCTCCTCATGTCTTTGTTCCCTTTCCTTTATGCTGTATATTTACTCGTCTAATTTACTGCCCACCCCTCATTCCAAGGCCATCAGTTGGAACTGAGCTGGGGACAGGCGAAGAAGCAGGAAGGTGCAGCCCGCAGGGAGACTTGCCGGTGCTGCGGCACACGGAATCCTGCCTCCGCCTGAAGCATAAACGTCAGGCTAAGTGTAAGGCCACTGTGCAGTGATGCTTTAGGATGAAGCTATCTTTTGTTTTTGTGCATTTTAGTCTTGCTGCCATCGGCAGAACAGACATCACTCTGTGCATTCCGGACGATGGTCGGTAAACCAGTTTAATATTCCTGGGAAGGAAGTGGCAGCACTGTTGCATTTTTAGATATCAGTATGCTTATTGAGCTTCCCAGTTTTGATATGTGCCGCACTCAAGTGCACATAAATGTGTTTTTCCCCCTCACTTTCCTCTAATTTGAAATAATCAGTGTCCTTCAGCTCTGTTTTGGGGAAACAAGTTTTAGAAGATAATCCTCTTCATTGGTGAGGACAGAGTGTTTCACCAGGGTGGGTGGGTTGGGAGATAAGCTCTCAGCATCTTCTCTTAGAGAAGACACGGTTCTTGAATTTGGCTGTCCTGATGATGGATGGTGGGACACTTGCATTTCAAGGATTCCAGCGAGCGCTCTTTGCGGCCTGAGTCACAGTGCAGGGCAGTGCAGCGGGGAGCGGCTCAGGTTCGGTTCCGGCTTGCTGGCTCCCTCTGGGCCCACCAAACCCCAAATCCTGGTCTCCCAGGCCACAGGTATAAAGGAACGGAGAGAATGTGTGCTGTGTGTTTGTCATTATTTTGAAACAGTTTAGACTGTGGGTTAATTTCATATGAAAGAACTTACTGCGTTGACACAGTTTTTTCCCTCTTTTCTTGTATGACCTGCGCATAGTCTGTAAACATTGGTTACTTCTCTTGGCATTTTACAGCTCAAGTTGATGGTATTTTCCTCCCATTTGTCACTTTTTTTTCTGGCTTCCTTTTCTTCTCTGACTTTCTTGCTTTTCCCCTTTATTGCCATATCCTCTTTACTTTTCCATATCACATTTTCCCCTCCTGCTCCCTCTCCCTGCTACCTAAAGTCAGCCTCCTTTTTCCTTCATTTGCCCATATTTATTCACTTCCTTACCTATAAAACGATAGATTATAGAGTTAGTAGAAATAAAATAAAGGATTGAACAGTTATATTCTGACTATATGAGCATGAAAGCCAGCCAAACCTTGTGATTCTGATTTAAAACGAAAGCAAAAACCTTTTACCGAATGCTTTCTCAACAATTACTGAATTGTGTAGGCTTTTGTCTCGATGTACACTTAAGTATATTAACTTAAATTTATGATGTGAAGTGTAACTTGTGTCTTAGAGATGTAATTTCATGGAAGATCTTTATCGGAAGCATCACTACACTACTATACTGTACTTGGAGATTTCCTGTGTAATGAGCTTCTTGCTGTTTTTGTGTGCAGCTGTCTGTGAAAATGGGTGTCAGAATGGTGGACGCTGTATTGGACCCAACCGCTGTGCTTGTGTTTATGGATTTACTGGTCCACAGTGTGAAAGAGGTAAGAAGAGAAAAGAGAAATGAGAGCCTCACTTTAAAGAAGCCTATTTCATTGTAAAAATGTGTAATTTTTTGTTTGATGAAAATTATTCTAATGAAGTCACATTTTTACTCTTTTTTGATTATGTCTGTAACTTGAATGGTAAGATTTTGAGACATAGCAGCAGAAGCACCTCAGTTTTTCCCACCAGAGTGATCTCAGTTTGGGAGGCCAACTCTGGAGCTGTGGCTCTAGGATAATATTGAATGGTAATTCGAATAAGGTGCTTAATTCAGATTGGAAGTCACTGTTGGGAGTACTGCTTCCATGTCAGGAGGTGCTTGGCTTCAAAACCCACAGAATATCACATACATTTTTCTAAGCAATAAGAAAATATATTAAATGACAAAAAAATGTCCAGAGCTAGTGGGCTTCAGGTAGGGTGTGATTAAGGCTTTCTTCTGCTGTGCTGTTTTTATTGGCTCTGCTCTCCTGTGTGTTTCAGTTTTGCCTTACCCTGGAGTTCTTTGTGGGTGTAAATGGCTGTCCGCAGTCCTGAGGCGGCATGCTTCCTGTTCACCTCTAGACAGAGAAAATGTCTCCTCTAACCCTGGGTCAGTAATGGCCTCCAGATATTTTATATGCGGCTAGCTTAAGCTTGAGTGTTTTAAAATAATTCATGGCAAGGGGGGTTAATATGTCTGATGTAGACTTTTCAGGGCTTATCCTTGTAGCAGGAGATGATTTAAACTTCCCCAACGTCACATGGCAGTGATAGTTGGGTGTCTGAACCTAGCAGAGCTTTCCTCGGGCCAGAGAAAAGGAGGGGGATGGTGCTGGGTGGCATCCAGAATCGTCCCCTTTATCCATATAAATGGTCAGTCAAGCCAGTGTGAAACCAGGTTACCATGATTTGAGTAGCAGTTAAGCTCATGACCTCCAGTGTTGATGCACCAGGAGAACTAATAATAATATCCTGATGGCAAACGATGGCTATGGTATGTCAAAGAAATTAAGCTTTATAAGATGTGATAAATAACTATTTAGCACTGAACCGTAAGAGTAAAAATCAGCTTAAACTCAAAGTAATATTATGCAATCATTCATTGTTATGAACATCCTAAATTTATTTTCCCAGGCCTTGTTATAGCTCTAAAGTTGTATAGCACTTTCTTTATCGAGAAACTAGAGTATATGAAGTTATGTCCGTGAAATATTACAGATGAGTAGAGGTGATGGTTTATATATGTATAGAGGCTTTGAATTGTGAAGAAACCTTATATTGTAAAAATTATACTGATTACTCTGACAAAAATTGTATCTTGGTATTCAGGTTAAGTCTTGAGAAGAAACTGAGAAATTAGAATTATATGGTGCAGTTTGAAAAGTAAGATGTAACACTTTTTTAACATACATGTGTATGTATATACACATCAAGATATTTATATCATTCCTCACGTAATGGAGATTTCTTGGAACTGAAGTGTATTTCGCAGATGACAGAGTTTACAGTTACACTTAGGATGAATGTAAATGGCTTTTCCAGATGCCTTTTTTGGGGGAAGAAAAATTAATTATGAAATATTAGCATAAAGAGATAAGTTGTTCAGAACGGAAAAACACACATTTTCTAGATGATGTTAAGTTTATTTAAACACCACAGAATGGAGAATAGTTAAATTTAAAATTTCAAACTTAATCATAATAGGTAGAGATGATCTTCATTTTTCTGAAAGTCATGGAAACTGTGCAGCTCCTCCATCCTGAAGCAGATTACAAGTTCAATTCCTAATTGGCAAAGCAATCGGCTGGGTAGTTTCAACTCAGAGGCCTCCAGGCATTACATCATTTTCAGCAGTTATTCATTCATTAGTTTTGTTAGTCCTTACTAAATTTATGGGAATCCAGTAAAGACTTACATACATTTTATACATGTACAGTAGCATGTTTTCAGAAGAAATTACAAAATTAATTAGTTAATGAATTAGCCGTAGGGATATTTTTTTAAATGTTGGTTTGTTTCTTGAAAGTGTTATTAATTACTACCCTTCAGAGGAAAGTTCTAAAGCTTCATTTCTTCTAAAGAAAGAGTTGGCAATTTCCATTCTTAGATAGCAACCATGAACTTTAACATTTTTAAGAGAGAATTTCAATAGAATTTTTTAAATGTATAATAGCTAATTCTACTAAAAATGGAGTTCATAATTTTTCTCAAGAAACATTATGTCTACAAAGATACAAAAGAAATAACTCATTTATTTTGAAGTTAGTGAATTAAGTTCGTGTGCCCTGTTAACATTTAATGTTTGTAATTTTTAAAAAATTGCTCAGTTTAAAAATATTTTCTTTGTTATCTAAAAAAAAGCCTTTTGTAAAATTAGGGATATTTCTCCTCCCTAATGTAGAACACACGTAATTTTCCTTTAAATTGGACTCTTGGGATCAGCTGTATGATAAAATATGGCTGCTTCTCCAGCTATCTCGGCTTCTGGCAGACTGGTTTCCGGACACAGAGATTGAGTGGTAACTAATGACTGGCACGATTGTGGTATTTAACTTGAGTCTGGGTGCTGGGTAAGCTGAATCTCTTTGGAATTCTCTTCTCACTCTTGTTGATATCTACAATGACCTTTTATACTTAGCATCAAAAAAAAAAGTTCTTGTGGCCACATGTTGATTGTAAAATGTAGACAGCTCAGCTGTGTCCAAGGCACATACATGAAGGTACTCAATTTATGTTTCTTTTTCCATACAGATGACATTTGAAAAAAGATAAATATTAAACTTAATGTGTATCTGAGAATAAATAGAAATGGAGTCAGCATTATTTATCAAGACATGGTGGAATTTTTTTCCCCAAACTTAAAATGTACCTTATTTTTTATCAACAGAAACTTGGAGGGGGCAGACAGGCAAGAAATGAATTTACTTAAGGGATTTCTGGACAAAATAAATGATTACTTGATCACAAATATGGCCTACCCAGAGTCCCTCTTTCAGCTTCTTTGACTGAAGTGATTGTTGAAACCTTTCATAATTGAATTTTCCTTGAAGCTTATATAAGGACTACCTTTTGAAATATATCCTAGACCCTTTTAAGTTATACATGTTACTACTACAAATTGGTTTTTATCAGGTAAACATGACCTCCCTTAAAAGGTGTGTAAATTCTGTAAAATTTCAAATACCCTAGTGCTTCGTTACATTTCCTTTATAAGGTGCATCTTTCAGTACATTTTAAAGGAATAAAAGAGGACTAAACAATTAATTTTTAATCTGCTGACATTTTCAAGAAAAATTCCTTTTGTTAATCTTCATTTGCAATGACAAAAAATTGTGAAATCAAGTTGCAAATATTAGAGTTTCTAAAATATAAACTTTCAAGCCTTTATGTCAAACGAAAATGGATTGATTTTACTTTAGGGCAGTTTTCATAAAATCATCCAGTTGTAGAACCTAAGGCATGAACTCAGTGTCTAAAAGCAAACCTGGGAGAAATCACTCAGTCTCTGTCCCTCTCGTCAGGGACACGCACTCACTGCAACATGAAACGTTGTTTTATCGTCAAAGCCCTGCTTGCTATAACTCTACATCAGTGTACCACTGCCCAGGCTGGGCATTTAACAGATTTATAGTACATCCCTTACTGTCTAGTTCAGTGGGACCATGATGACGACAACTTGTCTAAAATGAATCAACCACAATCCACCACTCAGGTTTGCATGATGGCAGCCTGAAGTCTAATTGTAAACTCTCGAGTTAGTCTACAAATTTTTGTTCACTCGCCTGCATTTCAGGAGGTACAGTAACTATGATAGCCATTAAACCTGCTTAGACCTTATCCAGGTTCTCCAAGACCAGATGTGGAGATGAACAAATTGGAATTTTCCTGAATTCTGGGAATTATAAAAACTAAACTTTGTTCATAAATAACTGTTACACTTGTTAATCCCATGGCCTTGGAATTTATTACAAAGTATGTAGGGTGGGTTTGTACATCCTCTGAACATTCATGTAATGTAGCAAATTAATAGTATAACCAGGAATACAGGGGAGTGTGGTCAAGGGAACAAGTTGGTATTACACAGAATTCTGTACACAGTGGAAGAAATATGTAAGCAATATTTTTAAGGGAAAAAGTCTTCCATTTTAATTTTCTTTTTTAAAAGTGGTACATGTTCATTATATAATAATTTAGAAAATAAAACAAGAGAAGAAAATGCAGTTATTCATAATTCCTCTACTCAGGATTAATTGCTATTAATATTTTAGAGAATATACTTTTGAGTTGTTTCTTTACTGCACATAGAGTGTTTAGAAAGAATGGGATCTTTCCATTCTCACTGAAATCTACTGTTCTGTAATATGAAATGCACTTACATCTTGCCTTTCCTTTTGTGCTATTAAAAATATTATGTTATAGATTGTAATGGTTGCACTGCATATCATAATAACACCAAAGAAGAAGCAAGATTTAAGTGCAAGATATAAGTGCTTTGGGGATATTATTTTTTTACCTTTTTAACCACAAATTAGACTATACAGGAGAGGAACCAAACTGATTTTTTAATAATATTTAATATTTATTCATCCAGTATTTGTTGAGTGCTAATTAAATATTAGGCTAAGTACTTAGAACTTGAGTCATAAAGAAAAGCAATATATACTCCCTGTTAATGACAAGAAAATTGTCTATTTAAAGACCAGACTAGTCACCTACTTTAAACATGAAGATGCAGTATGGCACAATAAATGCCTTAATAGGAGCAGGAACAAAAAGTAGGACAGCTCTGAAATGTTCCTAATTAAGGGCGAATTAGAAAAGTCTTCTTGTCAGTTAAATGAATACAGAATAAAAAAACATAGTTCATTACAGTTGGAAACACAGTGTCAGACTAATTTCTGTAATGATATTATAAGATACATCATGATTGAGTCTGGTGGTAATAATATTATTTAAAGTCCGTGATTACCAATTACCATAGTTGGTAAGCTGATATTTATTTTGTAGAAATAAAATGTCTCTTTTTTATTGTACTCTGAAGATTTAGTAGAAAGAAAATTACAAGGAACAGAGAGAATGTTACCAACTGCAGATGTCAGGCTCACATTTGCCCATGAGCGTGCGCACACACACACATACACACACACACACACACACACACACATTTCTGCACTTGTGTGGCTGTTAAGAAGAACATTTTATAATCTTGCACTCTCTAAGCTAAACTTAGCCTTAAATGGGCATCAGAGAAATACCAAAAGATGTGTGGGAACTTAACTTTTTGGCACTAGCTCAGATGACATCCTTATCTTGAATGCCATTAAGAACAGAGGGAAAGAAAATGAGAGAGGAGAAAGCAGACAGTGGGAAGTGGAGGAAAAAGAAGAGAAGACGATGTTAGGAAAGAGAGGTATGATGCTAGACAAGGAGCAAAGATGCTTAGTTGTATAAAGGACGGACTTAAATCTGGGAGAAAATAGATTCATTGATTGACGTCTCTGGGAGAGGCCAGGCTTTGACTTTTCAATCCTTGGCTTTAGCCTCCGCTGTGCAGATCTGTGGAATAAGACTGAATGTTCTGGCAGCCCGTGATATTTTATCCTCTTTTAACTAAAGCAATGCATATTTCATTTATTCCAGCTCTAAGCACCTTTCTTTGTTTGTTTTTGGTTTATCTACCTAGAAGCAGGGAAACCTACAATATTAAATAAAAACATTAGAATATTTTATATTTGTATAATTCCATAAATATTTTTCTGTTTTCTTGTTTCAACATCAGGTTAAAAGACATTGGAGGTTAACTAGTATGGAAACTGGGCAAAGCTACCACATACATGCACTCAAATTAAATGTAATGAAATGTTATTACATAGGAGTTAGTCAAAAGTAATTGAATAAAATGTGTGTGTAGATTGGGGGAGTTATCTAATATACATCATATATCTCAAAAATCACAAACATTATGAATTTCTAAGTAAAACCTGTCTGCAGGGATTTCAGATAAAGAACTGTGGATCTGTAATCCCTTTATAGAGTTGAGAAGAGTAAAAGCAGTAATGTGTTAAGCACCTGGCACTTACTAAGCAGCAGGCCTGACACCATGATAGGCATCCACTCAGCGTTATTTGTTGTATTTTAGGAACACAGGGTGTAGTAAAAATCAAAGCTTAATATTAAAACCTGTGTGACCTTGGAAATGTGATTGCTCTCTCTGATACATGTTTCTACATCTATAAGTGCATTTATTATATCAGCTTTGAATTATTTTTGTGAGAATTCAATGGTATGATATAATGCCTGGCACCCAAAAAAGGACGGTCATCGATGCCAATATCTTTTTTAAAAGGACACCCTGGTTCTCAAAAAGATGTGGTGGCTGGCTATTTGAAATGGAATATTCAAAAATAGACTCTTAAATGGGAGGGAAAAAAAGGATTTTGTGAACTATTTAAGTCACACAAGTAAAGTTTAATGCTGTTTTTATTGAGACTGGAAGGACTTAGAATAAATAGAATATTTTAAGAGAAGCTCAGATTCCTGAGATGAGAATTAAATGATATATAAAGTTCCTAGCCAGTGTCTGGCACAGAGTAAGTACTTAATAAATGATAAGCTATGATCATTAAAAAAAGCCAAGATATGATATACTGTCTTAGATAAAATTGTCTGTGGTAAGGAGAGATTGTTTCAGGATTACTGGGACATAAATTGTGAACAATGTAAGTTTCATTGCTTTAACTTTTGTGGGTGTTTTGGTAATAGTATAGATGAACTGGAAAATATTGTGTATCATGTTCATTACTTTGCTCGTTATGCATTTGAATTTTTAGAATCTGCTTATCTTCTTTTGACATGTTTTTACTGTAAATGCTACCAGTGTTGCTATTAGTAGTTACTCATTATTTAACTGGCCTCTTGAAAGTGTCTTAGACTGCCCTTCCCTATGCACAAAGTATTGTTTATTTAACGCAAGGTACTTGGAATCAGTAGACTTGCATATTGCTGAATCTAATAGAAGAAGTAGGTCAGAGGGGTTTTTGAACAGTACAGAGATCAGTTCTTCTGTGAACCTTCCTTGACCACCCTACCCTCCACCCCTGCTTTATTCATCTGCCAAAATTTAGGCATGCTCTCCTTTTATCTTACCTGCCATATATTCCATTCCTCTGGAATAGCTTTCTATGGCATTGTGTTGTGACTGCTTATTTACTTGGCTGTGAGCCTCTTAAGAGCAGAGATTTTTAGCTTGAATTGCCTTTGTGTTCCCTGTACTCCACACAGTGCAGCACAATGGAAGCTACACCATACACGTGACACATAAACACAAGGACTCCAAACAGAAGGAGGATGATAAAAAGTACAGAGATAATGAAGGTCCTTGAGTGTTCACGGAGGCTTATTCATTTAGTGTGGCTGTAATACATAGTTAGTGAAAGGGAAGAGGACATGATGGGGCTGGAAAAGTAGACTTGGACCTTAATATGCAAAGTCTGGAATGCCAGAGTCAAGAGGCTGCGTCTATTCACTAGGCGGTGGGGAGAAGAGCTAGGAATGTATCGTTTCCCTCGAAAGTCATTCTCTGCAAAGCTTGATCTGGAGTGGCAAACAAGGTGGAATGAAGCATGGAGGGACTGAAGGCAGAGACCACTTAGGGGAACTCATTGCCTGTCAGCTGGGTCATAGCAGTAGATGTATTAAGTTTGTATAATGTTTTCACTGAGATGATGATTTAATGTGTGAATAAATTATATTATTAATATAAATATGAAATGGAAAATTATGTAATATTGGGGAAAATAATATTTATTGAACATTTACTGTGAGAAATACTTTAGAGAAATTAATACTTACAACAACCCGAGGATTTTTTTTAAACATCACATTACAAATAAGAAAACGGACGCACAAAGAGCTAAAGCAATTGTCTGAAGATCACTCAGCTAATAAAGTAGGATTTGAACACAAGTAGCATAACCTCAGAACCTATGCACTTAACTACAGCTTTCTTTTAAGTGACACAATATTGCAGAAGTAATATATTTCCACTTTTTATGACTTTATTGTGTTAATTGCTCAGAATGAGTAATGATGACAGTGTACATGATGCCATTGAATGAAAAGGATGGGTTGCTATTTTTGGATTTTTATCTGGTCTAGGAAAATCTTTTTGGCTTATAAATTTCAGGTTAGACACCTGAATTTATATACCCAGAGTTTCTTTATGTATGTAATCTTCTAAAATATATATTCAAAATTCATAATGTTTAAAACAAAGTTGAAACTTCTCTTTCCAGCCAAGATGGACTAACAGGAACTAAATTAGCCCTCCTGCCTGAAACAAAGTAAAGGGCAGAACACAATATATGAAACAATGGTTTTCAAGATACTGGACACCCAGCAACAAAAAATAGCGATCCCTGAAAAAATGAAACAAACAGTGTGGCCCGTTTGATTTCCCTCATTTGCCGCTTGAGAAGGTTTCTCCAGGTTGTGCTACAGGAAGAGAGAACCCAGGCACAGCTTGGCTGACTCCCGAAGTACAAGAAATGGAGAGATCATGATGGCTGGAGTTCTCGGGGCAGAATAATGGAGAAGAGACAGAAGCACATGGAGAACTCTGGAGATCTACAGAGGATCTCTCTCACATTTTCAGCAGAGCACTGATCAGCACATGGATATGAGGAATCTGCCTGAGACCGGAACGTCCCGTAATTTGTGGGGTGTTGGTCAGAGTACTCTGAAAGGTGTTGCTTCAATAGCGGGGAATAATTAGCCATTGACTAAATGTTGCTCTGAAGCTGGAGAATAAATCTTAACAGCAAAATATAAAAGGATAAAACACCCAAGAACAGAGTTCAAGAATACAAAAATACCAGGCCGGGCGCGGTGGCTCACGCCTGTAATCCTAGCACTCTGGGAGGCCGAGGCGGATGGATTGTTTGAGCTCAGGAGTTCGAGACCAGCCTGAGCAAGAGCGAGACCCCCGTCTCTACTAAAATTAGAAAGAAATTAATTAGACAACTAAAAATATATAGAAAAAATTAGCCGGGCATGGTGGCATGTGCCTGTAGTCCCAGCTACTCGGGAGGCTGAGGCAGGAGGATCGCTTGAGCCCAGGAGTTTGAGGTTGCTGTGAGCTAGGCTGACGCCACGGCACTCTAGCCAGGGCAACACAGTGAGACTCTGTCTCAAAAAAAAAAAAAAAAAAAAAATCCAATTATATCATGCCTGTAAGAAATCTATTTTATTTGTTTATTTTTCTTTTAAGGTTGCCATTGAGTTGGAAGGAAATCTATTTTAAATTAAAGACAATAACAGATTAAAAGTAAAAGGATGTAAAAAGAAATACTTGGCTAATACTAATCAAAATAAATTCCAATAATAGATAGAAATAGATAAGTCAATAAATATATAGAAAACTTGAACACCACTATCAGTTTATTTGACCTATTTTATATTTATAGAATACTTCACTACATGACAGCAGACAATACACATTCTTTTTAACTACACATGGAACATTTAGCAAGAAAGATCGTATTTTTAGCCAGAAACCGAGTTTCAATAAAGTTTTTAAAGATTCAAGGTATACAAAGTGTGTTCTAAGTCCACGGTGAAATGAAATCAGAAATTAGTAACAGAAAGATCTCTGGAAAACACTCAAACATACAGAAACTGTATAATTCACTTACAATACCCATGGATCAAAGAAGAAATCAAAAGGGAAATTAGAAAGCATTTTGAACTGAATGGAAATGAAAACAATGTATCAAAATTTGTGGAATGCCACTAAATGAGTATTTAGAAAAAAATTTATAACTCTAAAGGACTATGTTAAAAGAAAGAAATTATCAAATGAATGACCTCAGCTTGTCCATTAAGAAATTTACAAAGAAGATTAAATTAAACCAAAAGTAGGCAGAAGAAAAGAAAGTACAGAGTGAAAATAAATGAAGCAGAAAACAGAAAAGGCCAAGAAAATCATTGAAACCAAAAGTTGATTCCTCTCAATGATTAAGTCTCTAGCCACACTGGGTAGGAAAATGCAGACACAAATTATCGGTATCAGGAATGTGATAGGTGATATCACCACAGATTTTACTAAGTGGATAATGAGGCAATGTCATGAACAACTCTCAGCCAATAAAGATGAGGTAGACAATTTCTTAAAAGACATAAATGACCAAAGTTCAGTCAAGAATACAGTTGCCTCTCCATATCCATGAGTTCTGCATCCGCAGATTGAACTGCAGATCGAAAATATTTTTAAAAAAACAAAAAGTAACAATGCAAGAATAAAAAATAACAAACTGGAAAACAATATAACAGCTATTTATACAGCATTTACATTGCGTTAGGTATTATAAGCAATCTAGAGATGATTTAAAGCATATGGGAAATACGTGTATGTTATACGCAAATACTACACCATTTTATATCAGGGACTTGACCATCTGGAAATGTTGGTATCCATGAGGGTCCTGGAACCCATCCCCCGTCGATACTGAGGGATCACTGTAAGTAACATGAATAACCCTATATCAATTAAAGAAGTTGAATGTGTAGTTTAAAACCTTCTTATACGGAAAACTCCTGGCCCAAAAGACTTTACTGGTAATTCTACCAAACATTTAAGAAAACAATAATACCAATTCTGTGCAAATTTTTCTAGAAATTGAGGAGTTAAAACTTCCCAGTTTGTTCTTTGAGTCCAAATTACCTTGATATCAAAACCAGAAAAATACATTTCAAGAAAAGAAAATAACATATAAATATTGATCATGATGCAAAATTTCTCAACAAAATTTTAGCAAAATGTATCAGTAATACAGTAAAACATTGATGATATATAGCCCATTAAGGTTTATCCTAGGATATCAAAAAATCAGCATAATTTGCCATATTAACAAACTTTTTAAAAATCAGAATGATCATCTAAATATATGCAGACAAAGCATTTGACAAAATTCAGATTTCAGATCCATTCCTGAAACAATATAGTAAAGAATAGAAAAGAATTTCCTCAAAATGATAAAAGAGCATTTCCAAAAAATTTATAACTAACATCACATTTGACGGAAAACTTGAACACTTTTCATTTCTTCTATTGAACATAGCACTCTTTGGTTCTAGCAAGGGCAATAAGGCAATAAAAAGAAATGAAAGTCGCACATATTGGAAAGAAAGACGTAAAATTGTTTTATTTGCAGATGACATTTTCTATGTAGAAAATCTGATGGACTTTACAAAAACGCTGCTAGAGTGCATAAGCAAGGTTAGCAGGTTGCAGGATACAGAATCAATGTCAATTGTATTTCTATATGTAACAGTAATCAATTGAAAATTTAAATTAAAAACAATACCATTTACAGCACCATAAATATAATGTAGTATTTGTGGATAATTCTGAAAAAGATGTGCAAGCCCCGTATACTGAAAGCTGCAAAACATTGCAGAGCAAAATTAGTGAAGACCTAATAAATGGAGAAACATACTGTGTTTATTAGTCGGAAGATTGTGGGATGTCTCTCCAAATTGATCCATAGATTCAACATAATCGTGATCAAAATCACAGTAGAGTTCTTACCAGCAATGTATGAAGTCTAGTAGAGTGATATTTCATTGTGATTTTCACCATGATTATTCACTAGGGAAACAAACTAAAATCACAGTGTCACTCCACTGGACTTCATACATTGCTGGCAAGAATGTATATCGTACAGTGACTTTTGAAAACAGTTCATCAGTTTCTTAAAAGGTTAAATGTATGCATATTATATGATTTAGCCATTTCTCTCCTAGTTATTTGCCCCAGCTGAATGAAAGCATATATCCACACAAAGACTTGTACTCAAAGGCTCATAGCAGCGTCATTTGTAATAGCCCCGAACTGGTAACAACCCAAATGTCCATCAGCAGGTGACTGAATAAACAAATAGTATATTCGTATCATGGACTACTTCTTGTTCATACAAATAATCAATTATAGCCACACTATAGATGAAACACAAAATACTTAATGCTGAGCAAAAGAAGCCAGTCAGCAAAAGTACATACATTATGATTTCATTTTCATATAATTCTAGATAACTCAAACTAATATATTATGACAACCAGCCTTCAATGATTGTCTAGGGATGGAGAGGTATGGTTAGGCAGGATGGAAAAATTACAAAGGAACGAGAGGAAACTTTTAGGGGTGATGGACATGTTCATTACTTAGGTTGTAGTGGTAATGGATTTCTACAAATGTAAAAACATACTGTATGGTTTAAATATGCGTGGTTGATTGTATGTTAATTATATCTCAGTAAAACTATTTAAAAGTTGAACAATGAAAGAAAGTCATTGTTCCTCTATTTTTTTGTATAAGTTTGTTTAGGTTTGGGGATTAATGCCTCTGGCCACAAATGTTTTTTATCTGCTTATAGAAAAAGAATGTATTTTATTAAAATTCGAATTTTACTTCTTCTATAGAACTAGTCGATGTTGCCCACTGATACGCAATGTGAATAAATCCCAGTACTTAACTCCTTGAATAAATTAGTGTGTAGTGAGTGAAGTAGAAAAGTCTTAGGGGAATGGAAACTGTATCTCTTAAAAATATTAATATTATAATAAACATAACCAGTTCTTCTGTAGAATATAATGATATTTTTTCCCTTCTTGATCCTCTGCTGGAGTTGAACCTGTATTCACTTGTGGCTAGGGAAACACAGGGTGGGACACTTCCTGAATGATTGTGCCCACTCTTTTTGGCACTTTTAGTTTGGGACTTTGAGAAAGTAATTTCACTACTTACTGTCTGCATAATCAGTATGAGTTTCTCAAGTGGTGGATGGCCAGGAAGCCAGGGAATATAACTAGAAAAGTAGTAGGAGTATATTTTTACTGTTTCCTGTAATACTAGGTGCTTCCTCTCAAGGATTTAAAAACTAAATTTATGTTGGACGTAAATTTATATTCGTAGCATGTAAGGGACAGGAATTTTCTGCCTGTTTTAGTTCATTGAGAGTTTTTGTCCTTAAAAAATTAGTGCAAACTTTTAAAAAAAAATTTACTATTTTAGAGTTACTTTCATCATTATACAAAAATCTCTTTCTCCCATCCAAGTACTAACCAGGCCCAACCCTTCCAAGATCAGATGAGATCAGGTGTGTTCAGAGTGGTATGGCTGTAGAATAAAAATCTTTCTATTATATTATTATTTTTGTTTAAAACTTTAAAATCTGATTAATATACGTAGGTCACCATTTCTTTTTTCTTTTTCTTTTCTTTTTTTTTTTTTTAACTGAGACAGGGTCTCACTCTGTTCCCCAGGCTAGTCATCATAGCTCACTGCAACCTCAAACTCCTGGGCTCAAGTGATCCTCCAGCCTCAGCCTCCCAAGTAGCTGCGACTACAGGCGCGTGCCACTACAACAGGCCAATTTTTTTCCATTTCTAGTAGAGATAGAGTGTTGCTCAGGCTGGTCTCAAAACTCCTGGCCTCAAGCGATCCTCCCGCCTTGGCCTCCCAGAGGGCTAGGATTACAGGCATGAGCCACCGGACCTGGCCCCATTTCCTGACTTATCTACATTATACAATTTCTGTTGTCTCTCCATCATGAGGGGAGTAAATACCATATTTTTTATTATTGCTTTTCCTTCACCACACCTGTTGGCTGATTAGATTTTGTTGTCAAGTAGTTTTTCTAGCATGTGCTCATGAGTGCTTTCTCATTGTGGAGAATGTTGACCTGCTGCCTGTACTTGAATTCCAACTTCGATAGGTTTAATTTGGAGTGCTTGTACTTCTCCCACCCCCATATTTCTATAGATATAATACAATTATTATCTGGCATTGAAGATGCTATGAAAAAGTCTGAATCTAGCCTGATTTTTTTTTTTCTCCTTTCTAAGTCATTTGTGTTTTCCTGGACACTGAAACAGTTTTTACATTATAATTATATATATCATTTGTTTTATGCAAGTTTCATTGAAAATGGTGAGATCATTTGATCTGGAATGATAGTTTTTTCCCTTAATTTTGGGGAAATTTTCTTCTATTATATCTTTGAGTAGTTTTTCTGCTTTATTTTTAGGTTCTCTACTTCAAGTATATTGTGTTTTTTGGGTTAGACTTTTGGTCTATTATCTGGTCTTTAACTGTTTTGATCTTTGTCAGTACTTCTTTTTTAGGTGTGTTTATTCTGTCATTTTTACCAATTAATATAATGGTTTTATAATTATGTGAGATGTTTTATTTTGTCTACAATTTGTTTCTTTAGCCTAGAAGTTTCTCTTTTATTTCACTCTTTTGTATATCACCTTGGCTTTGTTGAGCCCTTTTATTACCAAATTCATTTCCTTTTGTGGTTGTTTAACAGATATTTCTGTAGCACAAAGAAATCCTGCATAATTTTCTTCTGTTTTCTGTTTATACTTTTTTCCAACAATGAAATATTCTTGTGTTTTAATTTGCTTTATGCCGTAAGAAAAAATTAAGAGCTTTATTTGTTACGTTATGGACCCATTTCTTTTTATCTTCTGCTTGCTTAAAATGGCCAGCTCTGTCTAGAGATTCTATTTGCACTTCTTTGTTGTAGATGATTTTCCTTTTCTCCCTTTCAAAATTACCTAAGAGTTATTTTCCTTCCCTAGCTCCTGTTCAAGACCCAGGTACTTCAGGTACTTCCTTTTCTGAGCCCACAAGAGGAAAGGAAGATGTTGGCTGGACTTTGGGCAGCTTTGATAAAAGGATCTGACCTCTGCAGTTTCTTAGGTTATTCTTTGCATGCCGTATGCCAGAATACTTCGTCTTGTCCTGGGAGTGTTCTCTTCTCAAAGAAGATACCCCTGCACTTTGGGTCATCCCTCAGCTACAGTACCTGAAGCACCTTTGCTTTCGGAAAATCATGCTTGCTCTCAGTTTCCCCCGTTTGCTCCACCATTCTCCAACATTAGTTCCTCCTCCCCACAGTGACTGTTGAGGGCCTTCGGCCCAGCCTCCTCCTTCCGGAGAACCCCTTTTCTTTATATGCCCTGTGTCTCCTCTTCTCCAGTTTAATGCTGGGGATAATTGGCCCTGTGTGATGGTGGTCATTCTGTCTTCACTGTCTGGTTTCCTCCCATCTGGTAGCGATCACAGTGGCTGGGTCTTTCTGGATTTTTTTGCTTCTGATGAGATGCTATGTTGGTAGGTCGGGGCTTTTCTCTTACACATTTCTCCTCGTTTCTCCATAAGCTGGAATCAAACTCAGCTCTCCAGGGAGAATTAGTGAGATTTCTCAGGATTTTGGCTAATCATCCTCATTCCCTGTATCATTTGAGGGCAGAGGGGTTATGACCCTCTCTGCTGTTTCTTTCCTTGACTACCATTTTTCAAATACAGGAGAAGTTTGTGCCTGTTGTCTTTGTTAGGTGCTGACAGTAATTTTTTCGTTGGTGGTGTCGTTAGCCTTGACCTTTGCTGTTGCTTATATTAGCTGTAGGAAAGGGAGATTCTAATATATAGTTTCAATAATGTTGTGTTTTCCAGGAAGTTTAAAAGTTTTTGACCTGAAATCTATTTAAAATTACACAGAAAGCCAGGTATAGGGGCTTCTGATAGAAGATGGCAAAATTTGTGATACTGCTGCTGAAATTTACAAATCTGATTGTGGCAATTTATTAAGTGCACATTATTGAACCAAGAAACATTAATTCTGTGGTTGCCTCATCTTCTGTGGATTAAAGACTATGTTTCCCATGACCATACTTCATGTCACGGTTTAATGCATGCGAACTTCTTCCATATGAGCAAAGCTGTATGTTTGTGAATGTTTTCATCGGATTTAGAAATAGCATACAAGGCTTATTCCAAATCTTGAACGA
The DNA here is from genome assembly GCF_000956105.1 of Propithecus coquereli. NCBI lineage: Eukaryota > Metazoa > Chordata > Mammalia > Primates > Indriidae > Propithecus > Propithecus coquereli. Next base: position 1,224,959 of record NW_012147634.1, on the reverse strand, counting down.
GATCATTTTCATCTTTAAAAAACTTTAAGTTCTGAATGTCACAGTAGAGACTTTAATTAGAATTTAACAGATTGCTGTTCTTGAGCTAATCAATTCACAAGTAATTTCTTGTTTCAAAAATGAGGACATTGGGCTAGATCAGTGTTTACATGTCTTTCTTGGTCGTTAGAATATACCTGGGTATTTTTGTCAAAAATACCGATGCCTGTAGTTGCTCCCTAGAGATTGAGATTCTGTGCTCCGAATGCAATGATTTTCAACCATGGTTGCATATTGTCATCACCAGGGAGCTTTTAAAAATCCTGACACTCAGGCTTCATCCCAGATCAATTACATAAGAACCTCTGGAGCCCTGGGACCTACACCCAAACAAACATTAGCATTTTTTAAGGCCCCCAAAGTGATTACACCGTAAAGTAAAGTTTGTGAAATACTGGTCTAGCACGAGGTCCTTACAATATACCCCAGGATATTTTTATAATTAGGCAAGTTTAAGAAATAATTTAAGATATCTCTAAGATTTTATCCAGTAATTCAATTTTCACATTGAATAGAGCCCAAAATAAAGCCACTCTGAATAAAATTTACTATGAGATGATTTTGAACAGTTTTATCATGTCGTAAAATTCTGTTCTTATAATAGATTTTGCCTCGCTCTGATGTAGCAAAATTGGATTTGGAAATATTCTACAGTATCTTAAGGTTTTCTCCATATCTCACTCTTGTGAATCCCAGTTACCTCAGTGAGAAGTGCATGCTCCCTGCAGGGGGTGAAATTGAGCCAACAGTGTTGATAATGGCTTCAAATCTTGGCTTGGTTACTATGTGGGAAACTAAGAAATAATCCAGATATACTTTAAAGATCATATACAAAATGATTTTTAGATAAATGGAAAGCCTTACCCAGTTCTTTTTTTAAAGGAAAATCTCACTTGTTTGAAGCAAATTTATTACATCATCTCTTGCCAAAGTGAAACCCTACATCTTAATCAATGATTACATTATAGATCTGTAGATTACAGTAAGACTGTTGTGTGTAGATTATACTGAGATATATAAAGGAAAGTAACATTACAGACTTTTTTGTATTATAATACTTATATTTTATACTATTTCTTTTTTAGAATAATTATTCATATCTGTAAGTATTCATTTCTCACTATACAGTTATGTATTTCCTGTTGTTTCTGACTATGCAAAAGTGAATAAAGTGTAGTTTACTTCCCGGCCTTTGAGTGAGGCCAGAGAAACTTGATCTTTTTCTTGTAATTATGTCAAGAGTGATTTCTGAAGGAGGTGGTGCCTGAGAAGCTGTTTGATAAAGTGACAGCTTGGAGGGTTTGGCTGGAGCCTGGGAATACCAGATGTTATTTTGCAGGCAGATAGTACTTGAGGAAAAAAACCTAGAGTCAAAACCAGACAAGATCAGAGAACAGCTGAGCAGATAACGGTGGAGGAGATGAAGGAGTGAGGAAGGTACTTTGGGGAATTCCAGTAGAAAGTATTATATTAGTTAATTAAAACCACAATTCTGTGGTAAGATGTTTGAGGGTTTTCTGGTGATGATGTCACCTCCACATCGGTTTGGCTTTGTCAGGTGACTATTTCCTGGAGTCCCCAAAGGAGGCAAATGTGTCCTGCCCTCTGCGCACCTGTTACTGTCTCTAACACACTGCCCCCACTCCGCGCTCCTGCCGGGCCCCCCGCCTCCCTCTCACTTCTCACAGTCCTCAGTTCTAAGGGGACGGCTCACCTTTTGCATTTGCTTTTCCTGGTGCTTGGTGGGTGCCAGAGAGGGAAAGATTGGCCTAGGGATGCAAGGTTCTAAATTGGGAGTTATTTTACAAAGTGTCTTTTTACATTCCATGATACAAATGGTTTAAAAAGGTTTTCTATTTAGTTACTAGGATTATGAAACACACTCACCCAAACACTCAACTAAAAGCAATTTGGAGATTTTTGGGTTAAATTTCTAAACATCACATTACAAGGATCTTGAAATATGGCTGTAACCCTTCCCCTAGTCCAAAGATACTGCTGTGAACTATAAAAAGTACCCCGTTTTTTAGAAACTTTACTGCCAGAACTTCGTCATAATAAACACAGAAATCTAAGTGACAGTGTGTGAGTGACCCCTGCCCAGACTGCAGTGCTCTTTTCCTTTTACATACTGGTTCAGGATGGCACAGGCTGCCTCATTGCCGGTTAGGATGACAGGAGAGCCAAACATTAAACATAGTAGCTTAATAACTACTATGTAGAAGTTTGGAGTGGACTATTTGCACCCACGACTTTGTTCTTCATTTGGGATTAGATGTGTGGTGATTATCAAACCAGATCTAGGAAATTGAGTTCATAGTTCATAATGGTTCAACAAAATGTGGTGCACAAATCTCTGAGGATCTGGGATTCTGTGAGTGTACTCATCTGTGGCACATCCATGTGTGTCAAATATTAAGTTTCCCTAAGTCTTGTGCTTAGTATTCCATGTGTTGATATGTCATCAGGCTGCCCTAGAACTCCTGAGCAACCAGCTGATAATCAGCATAATTCAAAGTGAGGAACCTCCTCCCCCAGCTCATTCCCGTCTTTTGAAGACATTTAGAAAAAGACATTTCCTCAGTCTTAAATGACTGTTAAATTTATTCTTTTTCTGTTTCTTTCTTTAATGGAATATCTTTTCATTTACTTAACTTTTGAAAATTTGTTTCAACAATGTTTTGTACATTTCCGAGTATAAATTTTGCACTTCTTTTGTCAAATTTATTTATAAGTATTTTATTCTTTTGAATGCTATTGTAAATACAGTTGCTTTAATTTTATTTTGAATCATTTATTGCTAGTGTATAGAAATACAGTTGATTTTTGTGTATCGATGTATCCTGCAACTTTGCAGAACTTGTTAATTAATTCTCATAGTTTTTAATGGACAGTTTATGATCGTGTCATCTACAAACAGATAGTTTTATTTCTTTCCTTCCGATACAGGTGCCTTTTATTTCCTTTTCTTGCCTAATTTCCTTGGCTGGAACCTCTAGTGCAAATATGGAATAGAAGCTGCAAGAGCAGATACCCTTATCCTATTGCTGACCTTAGGAGGAAAGCATTCAGTCTTTCACCATTAAGTATGATATGATCTGTGGGGTTTTTCTAGATGCCCTTTGTCATATTGAGGAAGTTCCTTTTACTTCTAGTTTTTTGAGTGTTTTCATCATGAAAGTTGTTGGATTTTACATATACTTCTTCTGTGTCTGTTGAGATGTTTATATTGTTTTGGTTCTTTATTTTGTTGATATGGTGTATTACAATGGTTGATTTCTATATTTGAACCGACCTTGAATTCCTTATATTCATACCATTTGATCATGGTAAATAATCCTTTTTATATGTTGCCGTATTTGGTTTCCTAGTACTTTGTTGAGCATTTTTGCTTCTATATTGCCAAACTAAAGGAAAAAACTGAGGCAAACTTCATACAAGAGAATTTATTTGGGCCAAGTCGGAGGACTGTAGCCCAGGAGCATAGATTGAAGTTGCCCTGAATATACACTTTGATTAGCAGCAGTTACAAGTAGGTCTTTAGAGGAAAAGAAGGAGGCAGTTCCTAAGTTGTTTACCAAGAATTTACATTAAAATAACATAAGCTATTGATTGGCTGTACATTGATCTTTGTATCACAAGTTCCAGGACCATGAAGGTAACGAGTAAGGCAGCCCGTCAGGAACAAAATGTCTTCAAACAGTTATGCCCAGGCATGGGTACTGGCTGATGTGACTGAAGTCCCACACTCCTGTCTCTCTCGACCTGATGAAGCCTGAATACCTCACATAGCTCAGACTGCTCTGAGCTGTTTATCTCTTCTCAGTATTCACCAGGACTATTGGTCTGTAGTTTTCTTGTGATATCTTTGTCTGGTTTTGGTGTCAGTATAATTGTGGCCCCATAGAAAGTGTGCCTTCCTCTCATAATTTTTGAAAAAGTTGGTGAAAAATTTGTATTCATTCTTATTTAAAAGTTTGGTAGAGTTCCCCAGTGAAGCCATCTGGGCCTGGGCCTTACTTTGTGGGCAGTTTTTGGATTCCTAAGTCAATTCCTTTACCTATTATAGGTATAATCTGATTTTCTGATTACTCCAGAGTCACTATTAGTAGTTTGTATCTTTCTAGAAACTTGTCCATTTCATACATCTACTTTGTTGGCATACTTTTGTTCATGGTTATAGTATTACTTTGTGATCATTTTTATTTCTGTAAAGTAAGTAGCAATATTCCCTCTTTCATTCCTAATGTTAATAATTTGTGTCTTCTCCCTTTTTCTCTTGGTCAGCCTAGCTAAAGTTTCGCCAGTTTTATTTGTCAAAGAACCAACTTTTGGTTTCATTGATGATTTTCTCTTATTTTTCTATTTTCTCTTCTGTTAATATCATTTCTGATCTTTATTATTTCCTTCTTTCTGCTTCCTTCAGATTAAGTGAGAAGTCAGCTGTTAAATGGGCAGGGCTCCTTTGTGTGTGAGGAGTTTTCTCTTTCTTCTTTTAAGATTTTCTTTGTCCTGAACATTTTTACTGTGACGTGTCTACGTTTGAATCTCATTGTGTTTATACTACTTGGAGTTTGTTGAACTTCTTGGAGGTATAAATTAATACTGTGTTTCATCAAGTTTGGGAAGTTTTCTTCTATTATTTCTTTGAATATTTTTTTCTGCACCTTTTCCTCCTCTCTCTGGTATTTCCATTATTCATATTTTTGGTGTGCTTAATGTTGTCTCACATTTATCTGAGTCTGTTCACTTTTCTTCATTCTTCTTTTCTTTTATTTTTTTCTTCTGCTGTTCAAATTGCATAATCTCTGTGGCTCTATCACCAAGAAGTTCAATTTTTTCTTTTGCTAGTTCAAATCTACTCTTGAGCCCCTCTAGTGAATTTTAAAATTTGAATCATTGTACTTTCTAACTCCGGAATTCCACTTGGTTCTTTTTATAATTTGTCTTATTATTGATAACATTCTCACTGATGAGGTCTTATTAGTATGTCTTGCTTTTTCAGCAAGGTTTCCTTTAGGTTTTGGAACATATTCATAATGGCTGCTTTGAAGTCTTTGTCTAAGTCTGGTCCTGTGAGTCCTCTCTCAGGCCATTTCTGTTGCCTGCTTTTTTCCCTGTGTGCTATGGTCACACTTTTCCTGTTTCTTCAAGTCTCATAATTTTTTTTTGAAAACCATACATTTAAAATAATACACTGTAGTAACTCTGGACACTGCCCCTGCCCCAGGGGCTTGATGCTGTTGTTTGCTTGTTTATTTAGTTACTTGGTTGGACTTTGCTGGTGAAGTCTCTTCCCTATGCAGTGGAAAGGCTCTCATGTCACTGCTCAGAAGCACAGTCCTGAGCATGTGCACAGTCACCCTCGGGTGACAGTGGTTTTCACAGCTCTCTTTCTCTGTTCCTTTCCCTGATACCTGTGTCAGCCTATCTGCTTCTGTTGGTATTGCGTCCATCTCTTAGGCCCTACTAATTTCTCACTGATTGCTTTATTGTTTTTTATAATGCCCTAGGGCATAAACTGCTCCACAGTCTGATCCAATTAAATTTAGGCCCTTTGCAGGAGAGTTTTTTGAGGCCAAACTTTGAGTTTTGTTCTGATTCCAGAAAAATGTCTTAGCTGTCTTTCTCATGTTCTCTTTCGCAAACTAACTGGCCTGTGCTTTAGCTGATTGCCCTCATAGAGCTACTAGCCTTCTCTTAATTGCTTACCATCAAAATCTCTGTTTTAAAGAACACTGTCAGGTTTGAACTTCCCTACTATATCTGTTTAAAATAAAGTCAGTTCCTTTGGGGAGAGCTTCAGAGCTCTCTATTCTCATAGCCTGCCTTTCCTTCTGGGCTCAATCTCTGAGTCATTGTTCTGGCTTGGGGGTACGGAGAGTGGTCTCTCTTGGAGTGACATCCCTGTTTTATGAGTAGGACGCTGGGTGGGTCTGATCACCTCTGGTCGTTGCGGTTTGCCTCTCCTGGCAGGGAGTCTTTGTCCTAGCAGCGTGCTGGGGCAGTGGCACTCTGGGCCCCAGTATTCTTGGCCTGATGCAGCTGGGGTAGAGCCTTTACTCTCCGAGTGGGTTTGGTGAAGAAGTGGTCCCCTGACCTTTCAGGTGCACTGCCTCAGGATTTAGCCTCTGCTACATGGGGATGAGGGGAATCAATTCTGGTAACCTGTCCTTCCTGGGGAGCTACCACAGCCTTGTCTGAGAACTGAGAGGGAGACGGAGCGCCATTTTCTGGGCCATACTCTGCCAGATTGGAGCTTGCGCCACGCTGAGCAGGCAGGTGGGAAGGGAGGAAGCAGGCTGTGACTCAGGTGACATAGCTCCTTGCTGTTCTTACTGCGATTTCGTAGGTTTTCTTGAGTAAGTGCTCTTCGTTTGCTCTATGCCCAAAGGAAAATATTAAGAGACTTTAAATAGTTTCTTTTTAAGGTGCTTTTTAACAGTTCTGGCTGTTTCACGGGGGACCAAGTTAGAGCTCCTCATGCTGCCATTTTCTTTCTGTAAATTCTAGGCATAAAAACTTTTCCTTTAAATATTTAATTTTCTAATTTATCGACTTTCTTCCCCTCTGGTATCTTTGTAAAGAAAGCATGTCTTCGTTTTCAATATCGTCGTTCCCTCTTTGATTGTTCCGTGGGCCAGCTTCTCCCGCAGCAGTCTCACCCGATCCCTGAGTTTCACTCTCCCCTGCTCTGCCGTCCGTGCCCGGCTTGAGCCCCGCGTCCCGCCCGCGCCGCCCTTGCTCGCGACTGCCCCCGGGCGCCCGGGTCCACGTGCTTACGTCGTGGCCCAGAACTCCGGTTTTCCGTCTGTGCTCCTCACGGCAGGCGGGGTCCTGAGCGTGCGCCCCGTCGCCCACGCTGGACACACCTCGCCGGGATTCGGGCCCTTCTCACCCGCTGCCGTGAGCCCTGTCAGCACGTCGTGCCGCCTCCGCCTTCGGAGCGTCGCCGCAGTGCGCACCCTGCCCTCCAGCACAGTGCGAACTTGGGCTTAGCCCACACGCCTTTCTCGCCTTTCTCCTTCCCGCGCCGCTCCGGCGGCCGCCCTTCTCCCGGTGCCGGACGCCTCCACGGCCGGCTTCTTCCTGCGCCCTTCTCGGCTGAGAAATTTCCTAAAGCCCTGACATAACTAAACGTTTTCCTTGGCTTCCTCTGAGGATATGGCGAAGTCCGTGTGTCTTTGTGCATGGTTGTGCCCCGTTGTAATGTTGGAGCCCCGGGTCCGAGCGAGGACCGGCTTGTGAGGAGAGCTGAAAAGACTCGGAGGCACGATGCGCGCCGCGTGCCTGCCCGCTGTGCAAACGGTGGGCGCGCGACGGTCGTGAGCTGCTGCCGTCACCCTTCCTCCCTCATTTCTGGCTTCCTCAGCCTCCCTTCCCCAACCCGTACCGCTCCTGCGCAGCGGGCCGAGTTCCTTTTCCCAGGCGTGCCCTCCCCTTTCGTCCCTGTGCCTTGTCCCTGGCGCTGTCTCGGCCCGCACTTCCCACCGCGGTGCTCGTGGCCATTCCCGAGGATGGCGCGGCCCCTCTCAGTCTCTCGCGCGCTTACCACGTGTGCCTGGCGCAGCAGGCAGCCTGACTGCCTTGACAGCCTGGGAGCTGATGAAGGCCAGCGCCCGCATTTTATTTGTCTTTGTATTCCTAGATCTCCACTGATTAAGATGGTGAAAGCCACGTAGCACTTACCCAGGAAATGTTTGTTTAATATAAACTCATTTTTATTGCTTCTCTTTGCATTCTTTTCCACTACATGGTTTTGCACTGGACTTTGACATTTTTTATACTGTTAGTTGGAAATAAAGTTTCATCTCATCTACCAGTTTTCCCATATACCGATACATAAGTCTTTGTATATTTTTTTTCCTTTTTTTTTTTTATTTCAGCAAATTATGGGTGTACAGATGTTTAGGTTACGTGTGTTGCCCTTGGTTCCCGCCCCCCCAAGTCCGTGTTTCAAATATGTCCATCCTTCGGGTAGTGCGCATTGCACTCCTTGTGTATACAAATACCCGTCCCCTCCTCCCTCCTCCCCCCTCCTCCCGCCGCCCTCCCCCTTCCCCAGCATCCAATAGATGTTGTTCTGATATGTGCATTTATGTGTTGATTCGTTAATACCAATTTGATGGTGAGTACAAATGGATCCCGTTCTGCTGCTCTTGTGGTTCCCCACTTTGGATAATGGGCTTAAGTTTAATCCAGGAAAGTGTAAGAGGTGCTAGATCACTGTCATTTCTTATGATTGAGTAATATTCCATTGTAAACATATACCAAATTTTGATAATCCACTCATGGATTGATGGGCACTTGGGTTGTTTCCACATTCTTGCAATAGTGAATTGTGCTGCCATAAACATTCGGGTGCAGATGTCCTTATCGTAGAATGTTTGGCATCCTTCCTAACTCATTCTATGAAGCCAATATCACCTTGATACCAAAGCCAGGAAAGGAGACAACAAAAAAAGAAAACTACAGACCAATATCCCTCATGAATATAGATGCAAAAATCCTCAACAAAATTTTAGCAAATAGAATTCAGCAGCATATCAAAAAAATAATTCACCATGACCAATGGGCTTTATTCCAGAGATGCAAGGCTGGTTTAATATACACAAATCTGTAAATGCAATTCGCCACATAAATAAAAGCAAGAACAAAGACCATATGATTCTTTCGATAGATGCAGAAAAAGCATTTGACAAAGTCCAACACACCTTTATGATAAAAACTCTCATCAAAATAGGCATAGACGGCTCATTCCTTAAAATTATCAAGTCCATCTATGACAAACCCACTGCCAATATCATATTGAATGGGGAAAAATTGAAACCATTCCCACTTAGAACCGGAACCAGACAAGGCTGCCCACTATCTCCACTTCTATTCAAGATAGTGCTCGAAATCCTCGCCACAGCAATTAGGCAAGAGAGGGATATTAAGGGTGTCCAAATGGGGACAGACGAGATCAAACTCTCGCTCTTTGCCAATGATATGATATTATATCTAGAAAACCCCAAAGACTCATCTAAGAGACTCCTAGAACTGATAAACGAATTCAGCAAAGTCTCAGGCTACAAAATCAATACACAGTGTTTGTATATTTAAACAAAAGTTTCACCCTGTTTGTTAAGTGTAGACTAAATGTATCTGACATCATGGAAAACAGTTCCATGATAGTTACGTGGCTACCTCTTAGTGTAGAACAGGTACACTCTAATTCATAGACCTTCTCGATCATATTTATTATTAATTTCCTTCTGACTTTTTGTAGAGTCAGCTATTGGACATTGAAAGAGAAAATGATTCTTGGCTCTGAGTAAAAGTGTTTACCCTTTTAATGAGGATAATCTTGGATTATAGTGGGTAATAAAACTATTCTAAGAACAAGAAGAGTTCTGAGAGAAAATGAAATGAACCATTAACATTATTTTCACTAAATAATTGTAGAGTAAACTGAGCATTTATGACTTTTACTAAGTGAGATGGAAGGAAAACTTAACTGTCATTTAGGCATGACTATTAGTGTCTTTCACTGGTTTTAGGAAAGGAAAAACTTTACTCAAATTATAATTATTGAAGAGAATTTATAGGTCATAGATCAAAATCACAAAAAGGATCATGTTCTTTATAAGAAGGAGTTGTGACAGAGAGAGAATAGCTCAAAAAGTATTTTTAAAAATCTTTGCCATTAATTTCCCTGAGAGAATGTAAATATTTAAATAATCTTGGTTCTGGTTGAGAAAAAAAATGCCTTTGGTTCAGATACTGGTTTTTGCCTTTAAAATTGGTGGCAAATTTTCTTTGTTCATCAAGGTGAACTTTTTCTTGACTGTTGTTGTTGTTGTTTTTGTTGTTGACATTTTTCCCCCTAAGTTTAACATTAGAAAATTATTCTCTTCAGATTTTGGAGTGGCTACGGAGGAAATAAATTTAATGCTATTAAAGAGTAAGAAAGGTTTTCTATCAAATAAACGTCAGCATTGTGCCAAAGTCGCCAGCTTAAACTGGGCTGCAGTGCTGTGAATGATGTGGTAGCCCTGGCGTCTTCAGTTCGTCCAGTTCCCATGTGGACACAGTGCGCTTGCTTCCTAAGCTCTGTTACCACCTGACCTTGCATGGAAGCATGCCAGCAGTGCTTTTGCCAATAACCTGATTTTGTTCTCAGTAAATTTCAGAACCTCAAGATCTCTCACTGCCTAGAGAGTAGTTTACAATGTTCTAGAACATTTGATTGCATCGCATAAAAATTAAGTGTCTTATCAAGAAAATCCTGATTATACCTTGGAAAGTAAATGGCTTCCTGTTCTTTTCAAAGGTTATTCAAACTTTTAAAAGTCAGTTTTAAAACTAGTACAGACTGTATGTGCTCTTTCTTAATTGTAACTCAATAAAGATGTCCTTTCCTCTTTTTTGAAAATTAATTTTCTCTGTGTCTTCTTCACTGAAAATCTGTAACATGAGGTTGTTTCACCTCATGTTACCATTTTCTCTGAACCTAAGAGAACCTCATGAGTTAAACATTTGAAGAAATTACATATGGTGAAGGATTTTCTGAGTAGTGGATCAAATAACATTTATGGAAATAGATCAGAACAAACTCAGGAGCATTCTACATTCGCTAGGAAAAAATGCATTCCAAGATTTCTGCATCAACAGTGGTTAAGAAATTGATGAGTAACCTGTTTGTTTTTCATAGAAGCCACAAGTCAGTAAAGTGGAAATTTTGCTATTTATTGTTTGTGTGTTTGTTCCTGCCAATGTTAGGAGCAAAAAGGAGACGAATTTGTTTTATATCTTTCAACATTTATTAAGAAATTATTGAACATGTACTGTGTGCCAGACGCTGTGCTAGGTGCTCAATATTTTCCTTGTTCCAATATTAATTGTTTTTTAAAAAATGTGTACCTGAATTTAAACAGATGGACTTAGAAATAAAGTATGGGTCCCCTGGGAACATGAAGCCATGTGATCACGCATGTATTTATGTACTTGGTTACGACGTGAGCATTAACGATGATGTTTTCCCAGTATGTATTACATAATGTTTTCAGTCATGAAGGAGTGAACTCTTGTTTTATAGAATAAGTTGTAAATTATACAGTGGAAACTGAAAAACAAAAGTTTTGATTATTGGATTGTTTGATTGTTGGTTTGGAGATTTTTATAGTTCTCATATCTTGCTTGATTTTGCACTTGCTGTGTTTATCGCAACAGTCTTGGTTTTGACTTCAGCAGAAATGCCAGTTTAAGTTTTCTTAAACCCGCACTTTTTTTCTCTTTCACAAGCCTTTCTCATTATCAATAGGGTTAACATCCATCGAAATAGATGAAGTTGGTCAGTTTTCCTTTATAATACTTAACGTGGGTATGGCTCTACCCTCAAATTGTCAACATAATAAAATTACTTTTTCATAGGATTTATGTTTTTCTGATTATAAAAATAATGCATACTCGTTTTTCAACAATTGGAAAATGCTGACCATTAGCAGAAAATTGTTAAAGTCATGTCTAAATGATGATATGATAAATAGCTTTCTTTTCTGAGCACTTACTATGTAAGGACTCTTTCCATGAATTATTTCACTAAATTAATGTTAGGCAGCTAGTAAATGGTGACACTGGGATTTGAACCCAGGTCTGTCTGACTCCAAAATCTGTACTCTTCCTACTATACTGTTATGCTATATTGTTCTCCTGATTATGCATTATAACTAATACCTAATCACAAACACACGTACTTTTTCTTTGTTTTGCTATATTGCTTTGGACATAGCGTCTAACCTCTGAGGGCCTCTGTTTCCTCATGTGTTGATTGAATGTAATAATTATACCCACCTTACTGTAAGGAGTAGATGAATTACTTTTCACAAAGTGGTTAGAACAGTGTCTGATGCATATAAGTACTTTATAATTATTTGCTAATATTTATTATTACAAAGAATTATGATCTTCTTCATTTTAAAGATTATTTAATTTTTCATTTATGAATTCATGACATACATACAAACACATTTACCAGAAAGCCAGGGTTTTTAACTTCATTAAAATAGAGGCATGCATTTCCTGAATATATTAAACATTGCTAAATAAAATGGAAAGAAAAAAATGTTTTAAATGAAAGGATATGGAAATAAGTGACTAAAAGCATGTAAAAGAGATTAAAAGAAATTCAAGTCAGAAGAAAATGTAGCTAAGTAATTTCTATAAGGACAAATAATCCAATAAAATTTGCAGTGTTTTTTGTAGGCTGTCTTGGACAGATACTTCTTAATGGGTAGGAATACAAACTGAGTTTAAACAGGTGTAATTGCCATTATTGACTTAGCTCTAGCATGATTGTATAGAAATATTCATTTTTAACATATTTGGTCTTAATTTTCTTCCTGGAACTGGCATTTTGCCTTGTCTGAGGTAGAACTTGAAATTTTGTTAAGCTGAGGCCTCCAGGCACGCTTGAACTCTACCATAAAATATGTGATAGACTGAAACTTACTGACAATCCGTGGTTGATATATAGTCGTTGGCAAAAGCGTGGCAGCTGACAAAGACTGCTAGTGCAGCGAGCCTTCGTCTCTCACACCTTGGCAGTTGAACCAGAAGATTTAGGGCTTCAGTAGATGCCAGCTTAAAATTCATTTTTGTAGTAGATTCTTAAGTCTGGGTTTATTGAAGCATGAACTGCTAAGGTTTTATCCTGGCAACAAAAGATATGTGGAAAATGAAATAGTTGTAAATATGACTGAAACATTTATTAAATTGCCAGCAGGAAAGTAAGGACCCTAGCTTAGTATATGTGTTCTTTATGACTTCAATAAAATATCATTTTTATAACTCCTGTAATTTTTATATGTTGGGTTATGTCTCTATACTCTGTTTACATAAACTGTATTTGAGTTTAGCAGAAATTATTTTTATGATAAATCAAAAAATTCCCTTTAACTAATGTTCTCTAGATTGAAGTGGTTATGTCCCTAGTGTAAAATACATAGTTTATATGTCATATGGATGTTCAGATTTGGGAATTTTACATGTATTGTAAGAAGTTGTACATTTTAACTTTTTGTTGTCGCTGAAATTTCTTTGCATAAGCATTTTGTCTATGCATGAAAATTTACAAAGCACCTAACATACTATTTTAAATTAAATAAAGTGAAACATTCATTCAGCAAATGTTTACTAAGAAGCTGTCATGTGCTCGTCAGTGTGCTCGATAGTAGGGAAACCACTATAACTAAAATATTCAAAATTATTTTTATATGGTACATAGTCTGGGGAAATTTAAAATAAATATATTTTAAAAATATATATTTGTGATAAGTGCCCTAAAGAAAACAAAGAGGTTCTGAGATAATGAGTTAAAGTGATTTCAAATGATTGCGTAGGACGCTTTACTCTGAAGAGATGCCATTTAATCTAGACCCTGTGTTAGTGCAGGGTGGCCCAGGTTATGCTGCCGTAACAACCAACCATAAATTCTCTGTGGTTTGTTTTACTGAATAAACAGTGGTTAATTTCAGTTCCCCTTATCTAACTAAGTGTCCACTGTAAGTTGGCAGGGGGGCTGTGATCATTACAGGTATTCCAGTGAAGGAGTCTTTATTTCAACCCCTGTCCCCACGGTCACTGACACAAAGAAGGGGCAGCGGTGACTTGCACACTGGCCTTAAAGGCTTTCACCTGGAAGTGATGCTGCTCATATTATTGGCCTTAAAAACGTCGCATGATGTGGCTATACCTAATTTTAAAGGGGACAGAGATGTACATTTTTTTCATGTGCCCAAAAAAAGAGGAAAATTGGATATTGATGTGCAACACTAATTAGTTGCACAGGCTTGAAGAATGAGAGGGAACTAGCCATTTTAAGAGTTGGAGGGATAAAGTTCTTGGTAAAGGAGACTGCATAGGAAAAGGCCCTGAGGTCAGAACGAAGTGAGTGTGTTTTGAAGAAATAAAAGAACAACAATGAAACTGGAATGTTGTGAACAATAATTTTGCGTATCATTAAATATTGGCTAGGAAGAGTCATTGTTTTGAATGATTTTCTGCCTTCCATTAAAAATTAATATGGAAATAGTGACCAATATGCTGGAGATATATTTTCTAATTATTTACCATTTACTTTAATTTTATGGTTAATTATCAGTGGGGTTATCTTCCGATTGTGGAAGTTATTCATACTGTGGTCCATTCATGGTGGGTGTGTAGTAGTGTGGAGAAAGTCATGATATACTAATTTTTCTTTACAAGGGTTTTCATTTAGTGTTAAGACTTGTGGGTTTATAGAACAACTGTGTTTTGCTTCTTCTGTGATTTGACTTGTTTATGAGAGCTGCTAGAAGAGAAAGAAATCTAAGGAGTAAAACTGTAGCGTAAAAAAATATAGAGGAGATAACATTCTAAACATAAAGTTATTTTTATATATGGACATTAGTGAGATATGTCTAATCTTTTGCAGTTAAACTCCAAGAAATGCCTCCAAATAAATCCCATGCTTAAATGATAACTTTGATTTAGTCCTGGAAAATAGGCCAGAATTCCCCTGATCACTCAGTTGTTTAAGAATGCTCTGTTCTTAATTAAGAAAGGGATCTTTTTAAGTATAATACTTTGGATAACTCTAAAAGTCTGGAATATAGCAGAGGACATTTTAAGAAATCTTTTACGTGCATACTATCCAAATGAAAACTACCTTTAAAAAATGTTGCTTTAGATCACTTCTTTCCGTTCCCCCCTCTCTCTTTTAAAAGGAATAAAACTTCACAGACAAAATAGAAGTTCCCTATGTTCTTTCCATTCCCTCTCCCCCCTCCTTTTCCAGAGGTAACCACTATTGTGAACGTGTAGTGTATTTAGTCTATACTGTTTATATATTTACCATATCCAGTGTATCTATACGTACTATACATCATTGTTTTATGTTTCATTTATTTTTCGAGATGGGGTCTTACTCTGTCACCCAAGCTCGAGTGCGGTTGTGCAGTCATAGCTCGCTGCTGCCTCAAACTCGTGGGCTCAGGTGATCCTCTGGCCTTAGCTTCTGGAATAGCTGGGACTACAGGTGTGTGCCTGGCTAAGTTTTTTTACTTTTCGTAGAGACAAGGTCTCACTATGTTGCCCAGGCCAGTCTTGAACCCCTGGCCTCAAGCAATCCTTCTGTCTCGGTTTCCCAAAGCATTGGGATCACAGGTGTGAGCCGCCACACCTGGCCTATTTTATGTTTTTAGTGAATATAAATGCTATCAGTCTCCTTGTATTATCCAATTTCTGTTTTCATTCAACAGCGTTTTCGAGATCTTCCTGTGTTAATGCATATAGAACTAGTTTATTCATTTTAACTACTGTGCAGTATTCCGTTGCATAAATACACAGAAATTTATATATCCATTCTTTTACTAATAGACATTTAGATTATTTCTCATTTTTCACAATAAAAATGCTACTATGCACATCTATTCAAATGTTAGCTTGTGCAAAGTTTCTCTTGACTAAACATCTAGGATTGAATGCCAGGTTATATGTGGATGCATCTTCAACTTAGCAGGTATTGTCTGATGGCTCTCCTGGTCACATGCCAATGAGTGTGGTCCTCTTTTATCCAATATTGTCACCGACACTCGGTGTTGTCAGGTTGAGAAGTTGGGCTGCAGACTGCACGAGAACCTGGACTCTCAGTCTCAGCCTGACTGCTGCTCTCCAGAGCGTCAACATGGGCTTTGCTCACCTGTCTGTGCCTCGCTTTCCTCCTCTGTAAGATAAGGGCAATAAGGGTCGTGCCTTACAAGGTTTCCATGAGGGCTAAATGACACAAAATATGTGAAATGCTTAAACCAGTGCTTGCCACATTTTTGGCCTGCCTGACAGGTGTCCAGTGAAACCTCATTGTTGTTTTAATTTTGTTTCTCTGCAGATGAGTTTGCACATCTTTTCATATACTTAATCAGCCATTTCTGTTCTCTTCTGTGAATGCTTTTTAATATATTTTTCCTATTTTTTCTGGAGGTATTTGTCTTTCTTGTTGATTTGTATGTTTCTTTATATATTCTGGATGTTAATTCTTTATGACATATATATGTTCCTACAGTTCACTATCTGCTCTTAGATAGTTGCTGGCCTTTGAAGTTTTAGTTGTGGTGATTTTCTTAGATAGAAGATTTTAGTTTTAACTAATCCTCTTTTGTTAATCTCTTCCTTTATGATTTCTGCTTAGAAAAAAAATACCTAATTTCAAGGTATGTTAAAATATTTAATATCCTTTGTCTATTTAATACTTAAGTAATACGAATTTAGAAGGACTTAGTTATCATTGTTATCATTGAGAGATAAAGAGAGAATGTGAATGAGAATAAATGTGCTCAAGTATGCATTCTTCGAGTGTGGAAAAACAGCTGTAATTCTATGAAAATCTAAAAAAAAAATGAATGGACTTCTGCATTAAACAATTGGTTTTTCTCCCATCCCTGCACTTGCCGGTTACATGTGTAATTCACTCTCCAGAGTATGTTAGACAACCCCGTCAGCCGTGGGCTTCCATCAGTACATGGTGGAAAATGTCACATTACACATTCGAGGCAGACACCGTAGCAGGATCGAAATGCTGTTAAGTAGCCTCTACTGGCAACTAGATTCATCTGCTCTATAAAGAAGATTATGTCTTTGAAGAGTATTACTATATACTTTAAATTTTTTTCAGCTATTAATCACTTAAAATGTTTTAAGAAACATTGATTCATATGAAATATTAAAATTCCTTGACGTTTTTTCCTCCCAGACAACTCCTTTTTCAATGCTTGGAATACTTTTATGGGTTCAAAGTCATTACATTTTATATGTCCCGGGGACTTACCTATCCTGAGTATTTCATTAAGGTTTTAACAGAATTAGTGAAAATTCAGAACTTGAAAGTGGACAGACTTTCCCAAGTCTGCTGCCTGATCTGTAACGGGTTGCTTTGGGACTGTCAGTCTCTTCCAAGGTAAGTTAAAAAGTCGGCGGACCTCAGATAGTCTCATTTTCAGCTGGTACGTGTTGTCCCCATAACTTGTTGGATGTCACCATAAAGTGCTGGTTATTCATATCAGTCCTAAGTCAGTTTGGCCGTCTGATTCCTGATTTATATCTTCAGAAACCTCACAGCTGCTTCATGTCCTGGCCAGTTAGTGTGAATAAGATGAGCAATTTTTCACATTATAGTGATTACAAAGAATCTTTACTAACATAAGCATGCAGCCCTTTGTAAGGGTTAAGCCTCATTTAAACATCTTAATTATGAATATTTGTAGGTGACATGGGAAATATTAAAAATTGCGACTCTAGTGGAGAATATTAATGTATCAATGTTTTAAAATTCTAATCTAAACTCAGACACACATGCAAAGAATGATAGCTGCTATGAATCCCATTGCTTAACTACAAGTGTACAAATGGCAGGAATTAGGTAGAGTTCTTAAGTTTTAACTAACATTTTGAACTTAACTTGAAATTTCCGTTGTGAATAGGTTGCCACCTGTATTAATTTGGGTCTCGGTTGCAAAAAAACAGAAACCAAATCTGGCTCATTGAATTAGAAATAATAACAAAAGGAATATAATGGAAAGGTATTGGGTAGATCACAGAATCTTCATAGAGTCTGGAGAAACAAGCTTGGAGAATAGGTAAGAGTGAAGGGAAGCTGCCAACAGAAAACATAGCTGAGGTCCTGGCTGGCTGATCCCTTGTCGGACCTTTGCCGTCTCCACTGTCCTCTTGCTGCTGGGAAGAATTTCCAAATCTGTGTCTTTGCATCCATTTCTCCCAACATTCACACAACGGAAATTTCCCCAAAACAGGAAGCAGGTTTGGATGCAGGACAGGACACATATATCTACATTTTCTCTACATAGCTCATCATATATTCGACTATGATTTTCATGGCTCTAGAAATCGATATTTGTCGGGAGTCCAGCTGTAGAAAATGAAGCAATATTGAAAACACAGAAAAGCAATATTGAAAAATTTGAAGTTAAGTTCAAAATGTTAGTTAAAACTTATAGACTCTGCATAATGTTAGAACAGTCCTATGAATCGCAACTATTTAAACTTCCCAGCAATTAAAATATACCCTTTTTGGTAAGTAGTTGTTTAGTTTGCCCCCAGAATGAATGATTACTTAAGGAAACCCACCCTGTGGAATTTACTATTTCCTGTCTCTGTATGAGGATGAGCATTCTGTAGTTACTTAAGAATTGGAACAGTCTGCTTACTGAGTGGAAACACGATAGTCACAACCCTTACATGCCAAAAATGATGATATGAAATATGCGAGTGTATTCTAGAAACTCGAGGAAAGTGTTTTCTTTCCAGTAGAAATTTTCAAGTTTGGTTTCCTTCACTAATTAGGGACAGAAGATATAAATAGAAAATACAAAATAATAAGAATCATACTCCTCTAATTTTTGAAGGCCAATGGAGACACATATCCAACCTAGCAAACATCTGGCTGGAAATTTAAAAATTTAGTTGAGCATCAGGATGTTTTTCTATATCTGGAATGTTACTGAAGTTTGGAAACATATGGACGTTCAACTGGGGTTTCCTTTGATGTCCATTGTGAGGCAGTCAGAGCCTCTGCCGTGAGCTCAGACACCGACAACCTTTCTGTGTCCCTGCTGTAACCCTTCCTTCCCAGGGCCTGCTCTCAGTGGCACGAGGCCTGGCAAGGAGATAGAAGCTGCAGGTAGTAGGTAATCTGAAAACCAGGTAATGTCATGGCTAATCAGAAATCGGTGACTGTGCTTCTGTGGCCAGGCCAGAGCAGTCCTGCGGTAATAAAAGCTGAGAGTCATGAATTAAAAGGGGTCTTTTAGAGACCACAGTAATGGATAAATGCTGTGCTTTTATATTTGTCAATTGTACTTCCTGGCAAGGTAAAAAGGGAGAGTTTTTTTTCCCCTGCATAAAAATTATGCGGATCTGGTATTTCTCTTTGCAAAATAATTTATTTCTGGCTGCACAGTATTAATTTTCAGGCTGTGAAACCTGGCTTTGATTCCAAACAGATCTTTGGGAAAGAGAGAGCTCAAATAAAAGAGAAAATAAGTCCATAAGGAAGTGTATTATTTCTTGGAAGGATCCTGCTATTCCATTTAAGTGATTTCTTTCAGCTTTCATACCCAAGAAAGTTTTATCCATATATAATTATGAGGATCAAAGCTGTAGTGAGGTTTTTGTAGACTCTTCTGCTCCCCTCATCCTTCATGTTACAATGGCACTGTAATGGCATAATGAAATAACACAAAGAAAAGCATTTCATAAACCAGAGAGTGCTCTGAAATGTTAGTTTATTAATGGCCTGAATAATAAGAACAGCTACCAGGTGCTGAGCATTGATTAAAAGCCAGGCAGTGTGCTCAGTATTTGAGGTTTTATCTCATAACATGCATATATCTACAGCATATGCATAAGCATAAGCAATAAGCATAATCTTATTATGATTATATCCGTATTACAAATGGGGAAACTGAGTTAAAGTAACTTAGTCAAGACCAGAGACAAGTGTTTGGTGAAGCTAGGCTTCTGGTTGTGCGTCCAGATCTGTCTGACTGCCAACCTGTGCTCTTAGTCACTGTACCAAGTGTATGTGCAAATGATGGCAGAGCCACAAAACAGGACACCTTACCTGGGGAGGTTGAAACCTCAGTACCACGTGGAGTGAGCATAGATGTCTCATGTCATTATCATTAGCAAAAAAACAGAAACCAAATGTGTCTCATCGAATTAAAAATAATAACAAAAGGAATGTGATGGGAAGGTATTGGGTCAATCATAGAATCTTCAGGCAGCTGGAGAAAGACACTTGGAGGGTAGGTAAGAGTGAAGGGACGCTGCCCTTCAAGCTGCTGTAAGAAGAAATTGGAGAAAGCTAATTACGTGGATCTTTATCACATCCTTTTTTTCCTGGTTCAGCCACTTACTAGGTTTGTAACCTTGGGCAAGCTGCCTAACCTCACTGTGCCTGAGTTTCCTCATCTCCAAAGTGGGCATAATAACAGTACCTATTTCACAGTGTTGTGATAATTAGAAAAGTAAAAGCACTTAATTTCTTTACAGTAGTGATACAATATTACCATATATGGTGTATGTGCGTGATACACACACGTGCCACTGTTGCCTCCGCCCTGCATTGCTGACAAGGTCCTACAGAGGAATATAAGACCGTGTGCTTTTCATTGTTAGTTATGGGACCTCAGATTCTAGGCCCTAGAAAAATAGATGTGACCTTTGGTATCTAGGAGAACAATGCAAGAAAATACAAAAAACCTCTGAATTATGATCACTTACAAATATTTTCAATACTATTAGCCGTTTAGGCAATAGTTTGGCAACTGCTGCGAAAATTTGAGTGCTGCAACTGTGTCACAAGGTGCTAAAGTTCTCCCTGATGTTTATGGTAGTAGGGATGTCATCTGGAGGAAAGCCAGTCACACAAAAGATAGTGTTTTATTCAGTCTATTTCAGGCAGCCATGCTTGAGGTTACCACAAGGGACCTGTAAGCTGATAAAGTTAAATAAGTGTCTGCCAAAGTACGCTTCATCCCACACTAGTCTTCAGGAATGCTACTGAATAAAAACATTTTATGAGCAAATAAGTTTTGAAGACTGCCTACTACAGCCTGCTCTTGGCAGTTCATAATGCACATGAGAACGTTAAGGGCTCCTGAAAGTCGTGTAGCTTCACCCTCCCCCCCAAAAAAAATTCTTTGTTAAACTCTAATGTATTTCCTAATGTATATGACCACAGAATCCCTTTTTGACGTAATTCTTTTAATATTCTGTGGAATTAGTGTTCCACTGCCCATATTTTGGGAAATACTGAGTTAAACCCTATTTCTGGGTCTCAGTTCAGCAGGTGTATTTTGTCCTGAGACCCCAGATCCCATCAATTACAGGCTTCTAATTACCGTTTTATGTTGGATGCTGCAGGAGAATGAGTCAGGAGGCTGAAGCTGTTGGATCAAGTCCTTTTGACTTGGGACCAGTTGCTGAAACTTTCTGGACGTTATTTTCCTCCTCTGTTAGTTGCACGATCGGATCAAATAATTTCAAGGGTATTCTGTCTCTAAAAGTTATTTTTGAAAATAAAACTAAATTAATACTTCACATTTCTCAAAATGCTTTTATAGGCCTCATAGAGGATGGGCTGGATACCTTTTGGGAAGCTGGCAGCAAAGCCCAGCACCCACCTGTCACTGCAGATGATACTGGAACTTTACTGAGCAATAACGGTTGGCTGCCCATATGTAGTGTGCCTGGCTTCTTCACCACTTGGCCAACATTGTTTGTCGTACATCCCCACAACTGCAGCCTCTCTCAGCATTGAGGGGATATGTGTTTGTAGTCCACCTTCTCAGAGAACAGAAGCTACACTGCCGATGTCATTTGAAGTGGGTTGGGCTGTAATGCCATGGAGCACCTGCTGAAAGAGAATTTCCACAGCTGAGTATTTGCACACTAGTAGTGGAAAGTCTAAATCCAGGCAGACATTCAGCAATCTGAGACACAGTGGCTCTATTTGCAGGTATATCAAAGCAGCCAGTGAAACATTCAGTAAACCAGGCTAATTTATCAACTGAATAAAGAGGTTACGGTCCTAAAACAAGGGAAAGAATAAGTGAATACAGAAAGCATTTAATTCAGAGCAAGAGCTATCGAATCGACACAGAAGCACTCCTCCTGTAGTCTCCTCCCCACAGTGATCAATGTTAGTAGGAAATAGCAGAGTGTGATGGTTAAGAGCATGGCTTCTGGTGCCAGATATGCTTGTCCTTCAAATTCAGGCTCTGTTATGCCCCATCTGTGTGACTTCAGGCAATTTTATTTAAGCTGCCTTAGCCTAACATCATCATCTGTAAAGGAAAGCTATTGATACTGACCAAAGATAGTTATTGTAAAGATTAAACAAAATGACGAATACAAAGCACTGCACAAACTTCATGGTTGGCATATGTATAAAATTAGTGATAATAATAAAAGAAGTCATTATAGCAGTTTCTTGTCTCCAAAACCTTTAAGTATTTTATATGCTGACCAACTTGTATTCCATAATGCCTTTGAATTTTACGGTAGTTGCCATCAGAATCCACCTAGTTTCAAACATAAGCCTGTAAGGAACCGTTGCCTCTCTGCCACACGCTGCATTGCTCTCTCCTCCTCTGTGGTGCTGAGCGATGGCTGCTCCAGTGTGCGTTGACAGAACCATGTGGGATGTGGGAAACCATGGTGCTGCCCAGTACGGTAGCCACTAACCACATGCAGCCCTCGAGCACTTGACATGTGGCTAGTGTGACTGGGAAACTGAATGTTTACTCTGTGTAATTTAAATTTTAAGTTTAAATTTAGAAAGCCATGTGTGGCTAGTGGCTGCCATTTTGAACCCACAGCTATCCATGATAACAAACCACGTTGATGTGAAGTTTCATAATTGCTAACATTTCTTTCTCTAAAATAGTCAGTTTCGTCTCACAGATTCTACAGTTAAAAAATTGTGATCCTTTTAACAAGAGGACAAAATGTTCTTTTTGGGTACTAAGTCATCAACCACATTACTTAAAAGCCTTCTATTCAGGGACTGCAGCAGAAAGTTTCCAATTTTTAAACTAAGGAAGACAGAAAATTCTGTAGAAACCTCGGGGATCTACTGAATCTCATTGACATAATGATGTGCTTATGACCCAGTATTTGATCACCTTAATAAATGTTCCATGAAAACAAAAGAAGAATATACATTATCTGTTTATATGGTACAAAATTGTAAACCCATCTATTAAGGCAAATGTTTAGATTGTGTTCTTAATTATTTTTTGGTCTACTTTATCAAATTTGAAAAAAACATTTCATTGTATTTCTAGAATTCTTTGCTCTTTGTATTTCATTATACTTTTTAGTATATAAATTTTATATCCTGGAGTTTCATTTTTAACCTTATATAATAATCTTTTTTGACTCAGTTAATGCTTTTCTCTTTGGATTTCACTCTGATACTGATTATTGCTACTTCTGCTTTATTTCATTTTTATTTTCTCACATTTTTCTTTGTGCTTCTGTTTATTTTCCGTTCTTTGTCATTTCATTTTGATGGTTTTTGTATAGACACAATAGGGCTGAATTTTGTTCTTTTAATCAGATATTAAATATATTGATGCCTTAATTGCTTGATTAAAAACTAAGCTTACCCATGTTTATTGTGATTTAAATATATTTGGTTTCATTCCTATCATTTTATTTTATATATGTAAATCATCATATTTTGTGGTTTTTCTCTTGTCACCTTTGTTATCATTTCTGGTTTCATAAATTATAATATATTTCAATTCTTTATTTCCACTGCCCTTCTTCCTTAATTAAGAAATTCTACTGTGTTCTTCACTGAACTAGTGGTTACCTTTTTGTCTTTCACCATTATGTTAAAACCTCTGTTCCTCTCTTACAAATTTTGTACAATAAATTAAATAATTAAATTAAATAATATCTATTCCTCTCACCTCAAGACATTTTACTGATTTACTCTTGGTGCCAAACTGAGATAGCAGTAAATCTCATCTTTTACTTAAAATACTCATTTCTTAGAAATATTGCTCTGTTTTATGAGCTATTTCTTCCATCTGATTTCCAGACAACTAATTTAGTTCAAGATAATAACCATCTCTTTTTCCGCTCGTCTGTTGAGTCTGTATATTGTAAGAGTTTACTTTCCAGAACCAAAGAAAGACTTTGTTCTTCTAATTTTTATTTGTCTATTCATGAAACAAATTTCCTCACTACCAATATGCATCCAATTATATGGGTTTCTACAGCAACAGCAAATTTTCAGGCTATGTAAGATATGGTCACTTTTATTTTACTGAGCAGGTGTCATAATACTATGACCTTTCTGTTGAGATATTGCAGGGGATCTCTTTGCCTTTGAGCCTCTCCTGGTGCTGATGTATAAGAAAGAGATATAAGGTTCTAATCACAGGAACCAGAAATGATCCACTTCACCAGTATAGACCACCACCACCATCACCTCCACTGCTGGACCACCAATGCCAGCCGGATCAATTGACCATCCACTGTTCTTCACATACTGAGCAACAGAGGCCAGCCTTTTCCATTTGTAATTCAAATGGATCCATCAATAAATGCTACTTGTGTCCTTGTAGAATGCCATATGATCTGATGGTCTTCTTCTTGCTCTTCATCTTTCCCCAAAACTCCCAAATAATAAAAACCCCAGTAACAAATCACATTACTCTCAGGAGGATCTTACCCTGTCTACTAAGATGCTATGCTGGAAGTCATAGGTTGTGACAGAATCACAGAGAGGAATTTTTGTTTTCCCATTGTACATTCGTTTCCTGGGAAGAGTGTCATTTACTAGGTTTGATTTGAGTCAGTGGCATGTACTTGGCTGCCTACATCACTCAGGAGGCATCGATTTGGGCAGAAATTTCAATAAGAAAATCTTATATAAAGGCTCCACCAGCACATTGTGTGTGACATTTTATTCACAGCCACCGTAATCCAGTCTCGTGACCTCGTTATCTTTGGATCAAGGGATAAATAAGATCTATTCAAGCACCTTATTTACACTGGTTCTGTTTCTGACTTTATTGATAATAGATAAATGTTTTGTGAGCATATCACTTTTCCCTGAAATAATATCCAGGCCTACACTTATGTTAAGTTTTCTTTAGATACCATAACATTTGGTACTTTTTGGGTTTGCCTTGTGTATGACCATCTTTTGTGTTAATCATTTACATCTCTGGTCCATTTATTAACTCACATCAACATATTTTTATCTCTTTAACTTTCTTCTTCAAAAGTGACAATATCCTTCTGCTTAAATAATCTTACTAGTTTTTAATCTTTGGCAGTTTTTGTTGTTCTTAAAATAAGTTAATTGGTTTAGCTCTTGGGAGAGTGCACTTCAAGTTTATAGACCACGAATTTTAGGACCACATCTTTGATGGCCTTCATCGTTATGGAACGTGACATCACAGATAGCAATTTTGTTTGCATCATTGGCCAAAGCCTAATTACCATTCCCACCTCTTCATTCTTAAAGTGCCCTTTGGTGTCAGCAGTAGCTTTGTGCTTTGAAAGACTGTAGGAAAGGTGAAAACTGTCCTTCTTGCCAAGTACACATTCCATCGAAATATTAAATAATGGTATTATGTTAGAAATAAAATGCAGTGTAACTGTGGTAATTAAAATAATTACTCATCTATTTGCAGAAGCAAAACTCTTTAATGTTTTTCTCAGTGCACAGAGGTAATTTCTCCCTGGTGTAACATGGTTAGATGGAGTCTCATTTTTGGAAGAAACCAGAAGAAAAGCAAAATTGGACATGCTAATTAGGAGTTAGGAAACCTTACTAGGAGGCAGGAGGAGGCATCTGTGGAGTTGTGACAATAGTCACTAAAATAATATAAGTGTGTGTTCTGTTAGGAGAAGGCAAAGTTACCAAAAACTGAAGAGTGCAGATAACCCATGTCAGGTTAAGTGGACACAGGGCAGGGATAAAGCGTGCGAGCCCTTGGAGCGAAATGGATCTCAAAAGTTGAATCTCAGCTTCACTTTTCTCCAGCTCTTTGATTCTCCACGTATTACTTAATCTCTGATGTTTAATTTCTTCATTTATAAAAATGGTAAAAATATTTGTTAGCACTTAGGATAAAAGGATATAGTTTGTAGAAAGGGCCACTACAACATTCCTGCCACCTTGTTAATTTTCTTCCCTTAATTTTTAAGAAATGGGTACAATGAGTTGCTGTCACAATTCAACAGTGAGATACCATTTTCCCCCATTAAATGAATAAAAACTAAACTATTTGCTCTGTGTTGGAGAGCCTGTGGGGAAACAGACTCCCTTCACCACCACTGAGAGTGTACCTTGGTGCCATCTAGGCGGAGAGCAATTCTGCAGTAGATTTCAGACTGGACACTAGACCCCGCAGTGCCAATGGTAGGAATTTAGCTTTCAGAAAACCTTTCCGAAGTATATAGTCACTAAATACGCTCGAGAATGCCCGTGAGGCTCCGTGTGCACGTACAGTCAATTGCAGGCGACATACATGCCCGTCACACGGTAGTGGGCACCGCTGCACGTGCATGTTTCACTGCCTTTGCTGGTGACTCCGTACAAAAAATTCTCAGTTTACTTGCTTGCTTTATTTAAATATGATTTTAAAAGTTTACTTATTCATTGAGCTCTTTAAAATATTTTTTAAATGGTGGTAAAATACACATAACATAAAATTGTCCATCTTAACCATTTAAATTTGAGACATAGAGTACGTTCACATTGTTTTGCAACCATCGGCATCATCCATCCAAAGAACCCTTTCCTCTTGTTAAACTGAAATCTCCTAACCCCTAAACAGTAGGCTCCCCTTTCCTCTCACTCAGCCCCTGGCTCAGAATTGGACAACTCCAGGTACCTCATGAAAGTGAATCATACGGCGTGTGCCCTTTTGTGACTGGCTTGTTCCACTCAGCACAGTGTCCACAAGGTTCATCCACGTTGTAGCACCTGTCAGAATTTCTTTCCGTTTTAGGGCTGAATAATAGTCCACTGTCTGTATATACCACATTTTGTGTATCCATTTGTCCATGAACACTTTGGTTCCTTCTCCTTTTTGGTTATTGAAATTATGCTGCCGTGAACATGGGTATACAAATATCTCTTCAAGTGCCTAAAGTCTAGCACATTTTAGTAGTCACTTTAAGAGACCTTTAAATAATACTTGCTTCTATTTTCATACTGAGTTCATGAAACCCCTCCATAGCTTTTGAACTGTTTTATATATCAAATACATCTGATATCTTTCTGAAGTACTTCAGTTGTGTACCTTAAAAACCTTTACAAGTACTCAAATAACTCTTATAAGCTA
Source organism: Propithecus coquereli (assembly GCF_000956105.1). Lineage (NCBI taxonomy): Eukaryota > Metazoa > Chordata > Mammalia > Primates > Indriidae > Propithecus > Propithecus coquereli. Next base: position 1,198,008 of record NW_012147634.1, on the reverse strand, counting down.
ATAAATTTAAAACTGCATGTATAAATACTCAAACCTGAGGTTCACTTAAATTATCAAATTCTGTATGTAAACATGGTGAAATTTTAATTTAAAAATCACAATTCTACTACACATCCGATAAAGGGCTGATAACAAGAATCTATCTAGAACTCCTCAAAATAATCAACAAGAAAAAATCAAACAACCCCATCAATAAATGGGCAAAGGACATGAACAGAAACTTTTCCAAAGAAGACAGAATAATGATCAGCAAACATAAAAAAATGCTCAACATCTTTAATCATCAGGGAAATGCAAATCAAAACCACAATGAAATATCACCTAACTCCAGTAAGATTGGCCTTTATCAAAAAGTCCCAAAGCAACAAATGCTGGCGAGAATGTGGAGAGATAGGAACACTCTTACACTGCTGGTGGGATTGCAAATTAGTGCAACCTCTGTGCAAAAGAATTTGGAGATACCTCAAAGAGCTACAAATAGAACTACCATTTGATCCAGCAATAGCACTATTAGGCATCTACCCAGAGGAACAAAAGACATTCTATAATAAAGACATCTGCACTCGAATGTTTATGGCAGCACAATTCACTATTGCAAGGATGTGGAAACAACCCAAGTGCCCGTCAATCCATGAGTGGATTAATAAAATCTGGAATATGTATCCAATGGAATACTACTCGATTATAAGAAATGATGATGATCTAGCACCTCTTGTATTATCCTGGATAGAGATTGAGCTCATCCTCCGAAGTGAGGTATCACAAGAATGGAAGAATAGGCACCACATGTACTCGCCATCAAACTGGCACTGACTGATCAACACTAAGGTGCTCACATGCTAGTAATATTCTTTGAGGGTTGGGGGTTTGGGCATGGGTAAACTCACAACTAATGGACATGGTTAGCATTGTAAGTGGGGGAAGGACACGTCTCAAATCATGGTTGGGATATGGCAAAGTCATAACATGTCACCAAAATGTTTGTACCCCCATAATTTTCTGAAATGAAAATTTAAAAAAATCACAACTCTAAATAAGTCAATTATTTATTTTAAACTGTGGTTAAAGGCAATCTCATGGAATGGGCCAAATGCCATTAAGCATTACAGGAACATAATGTTTGCACAGATTCCTTAGAATAAAAATGTTAATTTAGTGGCTTAAATTCTCTTAAACTTTTTTTACTTAATTCTAAAATTTCCAAAAGTTGAAAAGATGCTCATTTGTCAACTGCCATATCAGTTATTTGAGTTTATTTAATCCTAAAGATTTAGACCCAGCATGAAGTCCGAAGCTCAGAGATCCAGGGCAAATCTTATTGAAACTAAGGACACTCTTTTATTATCCCATATAATTTTGGGGATTGCTTCTCTGCACGCTCTGTTTATATCTGTGGCCAGAGATTTCAGTTGGTACACTGAGCAGATTCTCAGTTATAACCTTATCGTTGAGATACGTGAAACCTAGTTCACCGATCTCACTGCTTTCTTCTACCTTTTAATCTCAGTCCTTTTCTTTTCTTACTTACAGGCTTGTCTAGCATAGGTTCCATAGCCTATCATTTCAAAATATGCTAACATCACCCTAAGCTCCCTCACCATTCTGTATTTTTTTTTTTTCACATCTAACAGGTAAAAATGCAACCCTGGATGAACCCTGATCTCTGGGTGAGCTCAGCTGCCTAGAGCTGCCAGAAAAAGCCACAAAACAGGCCAGATGGTCCCACTCTAAGTTACAAGTTCATCTTGTTCATCCATCATAGAGATGTCACCTGAGAATCGACTGGGTTCTCAGGTCTGCTCCCTCCCCTCATATCTGCAGCTCTATCTCAGTTAACTCAAAGTTAACTCAGCACACCAGCTAACCCCCACCAAAGACCTACTGCCCCACCTCCTGCTTCACAGGGAAAATAGAAGGTAGAGAGAATATTGGTCATTTTCCCGCCAGCATATGAACATACCTGCATCTCTGTGCATCCTGCCCTCCTTTCCTCAAGCTACAGGAAAAGTGCTTTTCCTTTCCTACCTGAGGATCACTCCTTCATACAAATTCTGGTTTTATGCTCAGCCTAACTTCTCAGGGATCTTATACTAGAAATTCTTCTTTTTTGAGAGGGTAGGTAATTATAAACCCTCCCTTTCAATTGGGGCATCCATTCCCACTGGCTCTTAGAAACGCAGGTCTCTTTCATAGGACAAAACAAAACCAAAACACCACAAAAAATAAACGACAAAATAAACAGGAACAACAAACCTTCTTCCTTAACCCCAGTCCCCCACCAGAGCCTAGAAAAATATCCAGCATGTACTAGTCACCCAATAAACTGAGTTGTATGAGTTAATTTCCAAGAGAAAATTAAGAGGAAATTCAAGGTTCAGAACATTATATATAAATTACATACAAATATAAATAATATACCACCTGTATAAATACAAAAAAGTTAACAGTTAAACCTACAGAACTATTAATTGTGTTTTCACTTAGAAAGATCACAAATTTGAACATGATAAGGGAAAGGAATTTTATTTATTTAATTTTATTTTTTTTCTGTATGGTTTGGATTTTAGCAAGTGTATTATATTTCATTTAAGAATGTTTAAATTTTTCTTAATTTATTTTTTCTTTAAACAATAATGCTCCACTTTGGCTTTATAGCATCTCTAGTTGTATTAAAAGGACTTGTAAAACTATAGCAAAATTCCCAAATAAACTCAACTGTGTTTATTTAAAGTAAAATATGAACATAAGTTGTAATAAAAAAAGATAAAAAATAGCAAAGATGAGGAGGAACTAGAACCCTCATATATTACTGATAGGAATATAAAATGGTGCAACTATTTTGGAAAGCAGTTTGGCAGTTTCTTAAAAAGTTAAATGTACATTTGCTATACAACCTGGCAGTTCTGCTATTAAGTAACTGCCAAAGGAAAATAAAAACATATGTACACACAAAGACTTCTATGTAAATATTCATAGCATTATTTATAATATTCAAAAAGTGGAAACTTCCCAAATGGCCACTGCCTGGTTAACAGATGTGGTATATCCACAACTGGAAACTTATTCAGCAATAAAAAGAAATGAAGTACTGATACATGCTCCAGTATGCATGATCCTCAAGAACATTATGCTAAGTAAAAGAAGCCAGACAAAAAAAACCATGCAGTATGTGCTTCCATTTAGATGAGTTTTCCAGAGAAGGCAAATTTATAGTGACAGAAATTAGATCAGTGGTTGGCTGGGGCTGGGGCTGAGAATGGACACAAGGAATTTTTGGGGAGTGGATGGAAATGTTCTAAAACTGGATTTTGGTGATAGTTGCACAATTCAGTAAATTTACTAACAGTCATTGAATTGTACACTAAAGACAGGTGAATTTGTGGCTTGTAAATTATACCTTAATAAAGTTGTTTGGGAAAAGACCAGTGAGCAAAGTTTCTGATGAGCTTGCTAATATCGCCAATTGTTAAATGTGAATAAAAAGTGAAATTATATAAAATAAGTTGATATGCTATATTGCATTTAGATATTAGAAAATCAAAATAGCAATATTTATGTTTCACAGTTATTTAATAAAATTTTCTTGTTCATGTAATGAGGAAAATCTGTTTCCAACCCACTGAGTCCAACATACCAAGTCATAAGCGATTCTCTCCTTTTATATTTTGCCAACAAGTATGTCCTTGACTATGAATGGTTAATGTGGTATCTGATAATATTTTGCCCACAGTGAAACTTTCATGAAGAGAGTTCATGGCCAATTACAATTGATTAAGGTCTTTTTAGGATTCTTTTGTCTATAATTAAAATGCAAATAGAGTTTGGGACAGGTTGTTTTAATCCAATCAGGAGATTTAAATTCTTTTTCAGTAACTAGCACTGGTTCTTATTTTACATGTTAGTAATTCTTGAATGAGTAGATAAGATGGTAAGTTTAAATTTTAAAGTAATTAATTGCCAACCAGAAAGCACAATGTCATCATATAAGAAAATAAACTCAATACAGTTTGAAAGGAGGCAAATGTAAGCAAAAGAAAAAAAAAAGAAATAATAAATTCTGTTTCTGCTAAGGGTAGTCTGGGATTGCCTTAATTGGTGCCTCCAACATGAAAGGTCATTTGCAGAGGACAAACAACTGTCCTTGTCCAGATATTCCCCTTGTCCACAGAGACCATACTAAGAGGACATAATTTTAAGAAGGGTTAGTTAGAAGAACGCATGAATCTCCTGACAGGTTTACATAAAAACCTGGTTTACATAAAAACAAGGTTATGAAGGAGGCTATGCAGGCTTCTCTCTGGGAATCCTAAAAGTATACCGAATGTAAACATAGGTATTTATGCATGAATCTAAAAAAAAGTGTATTACACTAAAAAATGAAGACTTTTTAAAAAGTGTATTAAACTAAAAAATGTAGACTTTCTCCTACATGTTCAGAACTTGATATAATTTATAATTGAGTCTAATATTTATTTAAAATTGCAAAATATGTATTGTGTGAACGACAAGAGAGTAAATTTTAAAAATTTATGACCTGGCAATCTTTGGTATGGGAAGTGTGCTTATTTATAAGGTTGACATATCTTCACGTATACTCCAAAGATCATCTTTTTCAAAAATGAGATTTGCAGCCAGCACATCTGTTGTTCTTATGCATGGGATTAAAATGAGCTATTTTTGTTGAAGTTCAGCTGCAGAGTATCAGAATGTTAAACCAATTTGCCAAAAAAGTTACCTATTCTAGATTTTGTTTCTTATATTGAACTTTTAAAATGTTCTTTTCTCCTGTATGAGAAAGTCTCATTCTTCATTTAAAAAATAAAAGTTTTATGTGGTTTTAAGTTGTGTTTTTGTCACACTGCAGCATTCATATGCATCTAAGCCTTTCTAGCTTGGCATTTTGAATGTTACATTATATCCAAGTTTGATTTTCATAGTAGTTATTTTTCATGAAAATTATAGCAACATTATTGACCCTTCCTCCTTTGAATGTGAGATTGTCTTATTCTTACAAAAATTTGAATTAAACTTGTTCTAGTTTTCCCCTTGGAATGGAATAATGCAGTTTGTGTTAGGGCTTATCAGGAAAGCCTGAATGGCATTTTGTATTCCCAAAAATTAATAAACTGTCTTCCTAATAATCCTTGTGTATGGAAAAAATATGAATTGGTCAGTCCTCAGGAAACTGACCTTTCTCTGATTTCTTGTGATCTCTCAAAACAGGAATAGCAAAACTATCAAATAAAAAAATATTTATTTTATGATTCAGTTCTGTTTAGAAGAATGTTTACTGATCATCCAGAAGGTTCATCAAAGTAAATTACAGCAGATGGAGGAATAGAGTAGAAATATCGAGTACCAGCTTGTGAGTCGTCCACAGTCTAAATCAGTCCTTTGGAAACTTTAGACTGCATATGGATCTCCTGAATGTACTGTTGAAAATGCAGATGCAGGGTCAGTGAGTCCGGAACAAACAGAAGACAAACAATTGTCCTTGCCCTGAGTCTGCATTTCTAATGAGCTTCAAAGCGATGCAGATACTGCTGGTCCATAGATCACGCTTGGAGATTTAAGTATCTAAGTGAGTTGTCCTTAATATTCATAGAAAGTCTACCTATATACCATACAAGACGTAACATTTATTAAGGTTTTTATCATCCTAATAACTGAGCCGGACAATGGTACAGTCATCTGCGAGAGCCAGAGATCATGTGTTATAATACTAACTTACCTGTAAAGAATCCATGACCGTGCGCCTGATTAATACTGTCTTCCTAACTGGGCTACCCATAGAACTAAAGAGACTGACACAGAAATAGAAATCAGATTGTTAGAACTGAATATGTATAGACGATTTAGACTGCCCAAATATGTTTAGGGTATGGAAGGCACTTCAACCTCATAAATAAGCACGCTTCCCATACCAAAGATTGCCAGGTCATAAATTTTTAAAATTTACTCTCTTGTCGTTCAGACAATACATATTTTGCAATTTTAAATAAATATTAGACTCACAATTATAAATTATATCAAGTTCTGAACATGCAGGAAAAAGTCTAGTTTTGATTTTTTGAACTCTTGTTCACCTAGTGAGAAAAGAAAATCTTTGCTAGATGAAGCGCAGTCGTTAATGCTGATGGCTTCAGGGCCCAGGCAGGGAACCTCATGAATGGGAGCTGGGGGCTTCTGCTGGGGCTGTGGTGTCCTGGAGAAAACATGCCTCATCTCATCAGTGCCATGTGGCATGGCAGGCCTAGCCTGGCCAGACTTTCTAAATTTTGAAGAAAAGTCAAAGATACAAATTTCATGTGAAATTTTCCAATTTTACAATGTTGGCTATGAATTTAAATTCTTTAAAAGCATTATTCAGTCCAAGAAAACACATCTGTATCCCAGATTCAGCTCATGAGCCACCCATTTACAGTGTCTAGTGTGGAATACATTGAAGTCTCTTAATGTACTTCTCATGATTGGAAAATTATGAATTTTCAAAATGAAACACTCTAGCCTTTTTTCTTCGGACACTTTGGTCAGAAGAAATAGTCTCTGTTTTGTGCATTTGGAGGCACTGGTATAACCTTGGTATATGATCACAAAGCCTGTCTTTCCTCCTTCTCTCATGTTCCAGATTACAGGACAGGCCCGTGTTTCACTCAGGTCAACAACCAGATGTGCCAGGGGCAGCTGACAGGCATCGTCTGCACGAAGACCCTGTGCTGTGCCACCATTGGGCGGGCCTGGGGCCACCCCTGTGAGATGTGTCCAGCCCAGCCTCAGCCGTGCCGACGGGGCTTCATCCCCAACATCCGCACCGGAGCTTGCCAAGGTGAGTCAGCCGCCGGCTGTGCACTGCCACGGACAAGCCACTTCTTTCCCTGGAGTCGGGGCACCTGGCACTGTGGGTGGTGACCTTTCACAATAGCCATTTCCAAGAGGGACCTGTTAATGAGCCTGACCAGAGATGTTTTATCTTCTAGCCACCTAATAAATGTGTTTCAATGCTGATGTTAGTGGAGAAGAGAGAAAGAGATGACCATTTGGGGAAATTTTAAAAATGCAGTATAAAATATTTAATATAGTCAGAGGATGGACCACTCCATCTTAATCCAGATGACGGGACACCTCCCACTCCTCATCCCCAAACTCTAACATGCAAATACCCAGGAAAAACATACTTTCTTTCTCTCTCAATCTCCTTCAAGTTATGAAAACCTGAACCAGGTAACAGGGAGAAGGGAGCTACCCAATACTGGCCCTTTGTTGTTATTAGCAGTGTCTTCAAATACAAAGTGTGAACTCTGTTCATGACTGTAGCTACTTCGAAGCTTGTAACCCTGGCGGGATATAATCTTATTTCCACTCTTTGAAACTCTCCAACCACATTCAGGGTTCTGAGGATGCTACCAACAGTAGACTCCAATCTAAGTAGCCAAAATTGTTACATATGTAGCAGTTAATTAATTCGTTTTTAGCCACTATAAGTTTTACCTCTTCGAAACTAATTCTCTGATGTAGTATGTGTTAAATCAATTTTTAGAGCTTGCAAATATTCTCTCTAATGAGATCTCAAATGGTTGTTGCTTTCATATTACACAGTACTGGGATCATAGGAAAATGGAAATGACTTTTGTAGTGTTCACAGAAATGATATTACTCATATTTGAAACTTGGGGAGTTAGGTTTATTCGTTATAATTAAATCATGTACAAAGTTAGATCTGAAGTCTTTCAAATTGATGTTAGTAAGCAATGTCTGAAGTAAAGATGCTATCTACCCTGCCCATGTAAATAGCATATTGTGGAAAACTAGTCCAGTGTCCTGAAACCCAAATGAGAATTGTAGTTTGGGGAGCCCGTACACAGCCTCAGTTCACTGAATAATAAAATGTGAGTGCTCTGCATAATTTGGTAAATGTATCCCTGACAGTAGCCCCCAAAGATTTTTGTTAGTGTTATAGTTTTATAAAAGATTAATATTTTTAAAATGACATATATCTGTACTCTTTTGAAATCAGAACTACAGGAATACCCAGGGGATGACTATGTAACTAAAAAATTCAGCAAGTTTATATCACATGTGAAAGAGATGTGAGCTGTGCATCTAGAACGGATTTTTGTGACTATCACAGGTCAGAATTTAATGATGAAGATTAGATTATATGCCATTTTTAATCTTTGTTTACTATGGATAATAAAATTCTACATCTTTTATATGAATACCAGTCTGATTATGCAGAGTTCCTGATAATGCAACCATTTCTTCTATAGGAAGATACACTTTACTACATTCTATGTAGTCTTTACTGTACTACCTAGATTTCTCAGATTAGTATATAGATTACCATATAATTTATATAATGTACATAGATTACTATTAAAAATAAAATTATTGTACTGATTTACTAGATTAATTCCCACTGGATTTATTAGAGTAGTACTTTTTCTTTATTCTGTGGACCTTATTACCTTCTAATGTATTTATTTTATTGTTTTTATTCTCTCTGAGCTAGAATGTAAGGTCTATAACAGCAGAAGTCTTGTTTATTCCCCAAAGTCTCAGGCATCTAGAATAGTGCCTAACATGTAGTAGATGCTCAGTAAATACCTTTTGAATTAATAAATGGGATTAAAATTGAAACACTTCCAAAACCCACTATTTCAGAGAAAATAAAACAGTTCAGGTTGAGAAAAGCAAACAGTTGAGGTTGAGAAAAATCTTTAACTTCAACCAGAACATCCCACATTATTGACTGTCCTCATCTTCTGTATTTATACTTTTTTTTTTAACATTTTTTTTTTTATTTCAGCAAATTATGGGTGTACAGATGTTTAGGTTATGTGTGTTGCCCCTGGTTCCCCCCCCCCAAGTCCGTGCCTCAAATATGTCCATCTTTCGGGCAGTGCGCACTGTCCTCCCTGTGTATACAAATACCCGTCCCCTCCTCCCTCCTCCCCCCTCCTCCCGCCGCCCTCCCCCTTCCCCAGCATCCAAGAGATGTTGTTCTGATATGTGCATTTATGTGTTGATTAGTTAATACCAATTTGATGGTGAGTACAAATGGATCCCGTTCTGCTGCTCTTGTGGTTCCCCACTTTGGATAATGGGCTTAAGTTTAATCCAGGAAAGTATAAGAGGTGCTAGATCACTGTCATTTCTTATGATTGAGTAATATTCCATTGTGAACATATACCAAATTTTGATAATCCACTCATGGATTGATGGGCACTTGGGTTGTTTCCACACCCTTGCAATAGTGAATTGTGCTGCCATAAACATTCGGGTGCAGATGTCCTTATCGTAGAATGTTTTGTGCTCTTTTGGGTAGATGCCTAATAGTGCTATTGCTGGATGGAATGGTATTTCTATTTTTAGCTCTCTGAGGTATCTCCAAATTCTTTTCCATAGAGGTTGCACTAATTTGCAGTCCCACCAGCAGTGTAAAAGTGTTCCTGTCTCTCCACATCCTCGCCAACATTTGTTGTTTTGTGTTTTTTTGATAGAGGCCAATCTCACCGGGGTTAGGTGATACCTCATGTATTTATACTTATGCGTTTTTACTTTGATATTTTGTCAGAGAGGCCTAGTTTTTCCAAACACAATTATGAAAAAAATGTATCATCTGATCTCAAAATTACTGAATATCTTTCAGGATTTAGTAATGTCTGAAGGCTTACTTATTTGATTTTTTTTTTTTTTTTTTATGCAGCAAAGATAAGTTTCAGGCTCCATTTGCCTAAAAATCTAATGGATTAACACAGTAATGGGAACAAAATGAAATTTGCCACATGGTTAAAATGTCTGGAAAAGCACGTTGAAAAGTTCTGCTTTATTTCAAAATCATGGCATAGACAGAAAGTTCTCAATTAAATACTAATCCTCGGTTCAGGCTATTTTAAGACTACATCTTCCTGTGATTTCATTTTTCCTTTTAAATTCCTAGACTGTTTCCCAAATACTTATTCCAAATTAATTTGGAAGAGACGGGGCATGAAAAAAATAACACAAAACAGGGATCATGTATATCATATGTTTTTATGATAGTAATCATTTTTTGATGATTGGAAAGTTTTATACAGTTAACAATAAATTTAAACTATGGGGATGATAACTGTAAATAGCTTCATATTGGCTCTAAAACATGGTTCATATTAGTTCTGAACATAATGATATCCTGTAGCTAATATAATTAGCTTAGAATTATTACCTTATCTATGGCTTAAGAGGATTGAAACATAATCTTGTAATAAACAAGATAACTGTGGAAAATGAAGGATAAAAGAAAATTAAGGTGCTACTTAAAAAAATTAAGCTGTGAGAAAATCAGTAATTTTATAAAATTCCTGACTGCTTTAATACTGGAAGCCATGTGAGTTCTAGCCCTTGTGCTTAATCTACATTTAATATTATACTTTCTTCCATTTTTTTGTATACTAAAGGACCAGTGTTAACTCATGTAAGTCCTTAAAATTTGAGCTATCATAAAATGAGCGAACTAAAAAATTTAAAAGTAGCATTAAGCCTTTTTCCAAGAGTATTTACATTTTTATTAAATATTTATTGTAATTATTTATTTACATATTTAAATATGTTATAAACTGCCATGTGCATATTATGTATTATTTTCTTACAAATAGTTTTTTTTTTTCTATCTTTAGTGTCATGAATATATGCTCATTAGAAGTGACATTTTATTTAAGATTAGTACTTGGCTTTGGGTCTTACAGGTTTTCAAATGAATAGGCTGCACATAAAATTTTTTAAAATATATCAAAATAAAAGTTGCATAGTTATTAATTTATGGCATTCAATGTTTAGAGATTAGGCTTTTAAACTACTATAAATGTTTCAAAACCGAAGATATAGCTAAAGACATTTGCTTGTTAAAATTTCATCTCTTGTTTCATCATTGGCGATAGTAGCAGGTCGACGCTCACCTCTGCTCTATTCCAGGTGACGTGAGAGGCGTGGGAATTCACATACTCAGCACAGTCAGGCCCCAGCTAGGATACAGGATAAGGACTCAAAAAAAATAGCAAGACATATCCTAAATCAGTCCCTTCAAAACAAATGCTGTTGTGTGTTCTTTTCGTATGTATTGGTGTGCAGAAATCCGTAATTTCTTTAGTCTGACTGCACGTGAAAAGAGTAGGGAAGGGTTTAATCTCCGCTGAAACCAGGCAGGTATTGCTAGTTCCTCAGCTGTAGAATGAAAGGACGATGCCCTTAATAGAAGGGTATTTCTAGGCCATCTATATAGCACAGTGTGAAAAGGAAATTTTGCTATTATCTGATTCATTTAATTTGTATAAATTATTAAAGATAGTTACAGCCAAAACAAGTTTATCTTGGCTGTCTACATTGACTGAGTTAACCAAATTATTATAAAGTCTAACTTTAATTCATGCTTTGTCAACACAAGCTATTCCTATAAAATTCAAAAACTTCACTCAAAACATACTCGATTATAGAAACTCCTATTTAAAGATAGCAGAATATTCACCTTCTTTTAACCCCACAAAACTCACATGAAAATGAATAATAGAGAACAACACAGCATTCTAAAATAAAATTCTGTCACACTCAGTTAAAGGCAGTGAACACATGCCGTTGCTGCGAAGTTACTGGAACAGGGAGCAGGCCATTTCCTACGTCATCGGCCTGAAAGGCTGTCCGCCCGGTGTTTGAGCCTAAGAGGAGAGAGCCAGGGCTGTGGATGTCCATTAGAGAGGAGAACGTTCCACAGGAGACAGATCTATTTCAGACCCGCGCAGGAGCGGAAGGGGCAGCGAAGGAGGCACTGGGGGGCGAGCCATCTCTAAGTGTCCTCTACCAGCATCGCAGCACAGAGACGCTCCCGTGGGCAAAGAGGGGAAGGAAAACGAGGAAGTAGGGCCCTCCATCAAGCAGTCCGTAACTTCAGTGGCAGAAGGTAGGAGCGACATCACCAACTGAAAGCTGAAAATTGATACTCAAGGGAAAAAAAAGGCAGGAAGTGAAGTTTGGTGAGAAACTGTTTCGGTCAATATTCCCTGCAGAAGATTCAAAAACCCCATTTGTTCTGGGCTCTTCCCACGCTGTGTTTCAGGAAGAAATGGCTCCGTTGAAAGATGAGTAATAAAGAGAAAAGACTATACATAAAAAAGGAAGAACATAAGGAAAAGGCAGGTGAAGAATTACTACCCAAATAAATGCACAGTTCATATACTTCTCTCTTTTCTCAAGGAAATCAGAATCAATATCACCTTTTTTTAAAAAGGTGCTCAAAGGAAAGTTGTTTAGTGAAGACAATCAAATGAGATAAAAAGTGAATTGGTAGTACTCAAGAAAGACATTGAACAGGATTTAAAACTTTACCTAATTAAAGGTAAATAATACATACAACTGAAAAAAAATTGTTGATACAGGGTTAAGCTTGAGGAAGTCATGTAAATTATAATGTCAGAGAACAATAAATAAACAATGATCAGAGAAAAACTTACAGTAAAGCCAGACTACAGAAAATTGATGAAAGGAACTGAAAAAATGTTTAAAGATAAAATAAAAAATTTGTCTAAAGTGATAATGGCTTCAATTTGCAGATTGGAAGGCACAAAACTTCAATAGAAAGAGAACATAATGAGAATCCCACGGGCAGAATATGGTAGAATAAGCACGTTTTTTGTTTTTTGTTTGTTTTTTTTTTAAATAAGGTAATATCTCAACTGGTCTCGGACTCCTCTAGAACAACTCATAGACCAGAAAACAGTGTGGCAGTATTTGTAAACTTCTGAGGCAATAGCATGTACTTGAGTTGATGTATATTTAAATAGGATTACTTTAGTTGCTCTGTAGAAAATCAATTATAGGGAGGCCAGAGTGGAAGCCAAGAAGCCAGTTACAAGGTCCCTGCAGTAGTCCAGGTGATGGATCATGAAAGCTGAGGCCTCGGTAGTGGCAAAGGGGAGAGTTGAGATGTTTGAGCAGTAAGCAATTGTTGCTGATGGAACTATGTGAGATAAGTAGGAGGAAAATGCCACATTTATCTCCCAGATTTCTGACTTTAACAGCTGGAAAATTATGGTGACATTTGTTGAGATAAGAAAGATTGCGATAGAACCATGTTCTGTTCTTTTCATTGTAAGTTCAGAGTCCTGCAGATAGTAAGTCACCAATATGTGCTTGTTTTGATGAATTTGGTGTATCATCCATGAGTAGGTATTCTGGCTGAATGAAACCATATTGAATAATTGACAGGATACCGTATATTTCTCAGATTTCAAATACAGACCTATTTTTCAATTGCTGTACTTAAAGTTTGACATTTGTTTTTATACAAATACAAGTATTATGTCTGAATATCTGTAGAGTATAGAAATAAGAGCTTCCATTTTAAAAATAGATCTCGTTTGGACACAGGAAAAGTTAAAAAACAACACACTATCAAATACAGTAATAATTTCTAACTAAGGACTCTTGGTTCCCACACATACAAATTAAATGAACCATTTTTATATGGCTGTACTACTGCACATATTTTTCCATATTTTGACATGAACTAAAAATGATATACCATCTAATACTAATTTATGTAATAAAATACATTTAATCTTTTAGGGCAAGTTTACTCGGAGAAGCTGGAGAACAAATGAGATTATAAACTAGAATTGTTATTGTTTTGTTACATTATTTATAACCGTAATAGACATGGACTGAGGTTGTTGTATAAGAGTTAAGTTCCAAAAGATTTAATTTTCTTCTATAAAATCCTTACATGTGATTTGAAGTAATTCAACATTTAAAGAAATAATAAGCCTGTGCCTTGAATTGAAGGAATGAACAAAGGTAAATCCGCACAACGTGGTCAGTGGAGACTTAGTCCTTAGTAGTTGCTTTTGCTAGGACTTGCAAATGTTGAAACTCTTGCATAGTTTAAAGGTTTGAGGCTTTTTTTTATTGAGAGCACTTCTGCAAGCTTCTACGTCTAAGATGATTATTTCTATATGATTTCTTTAAAATTTCATTTTTTAACTACTAACTTGACCTACCTAAAATAAATTAATTCTGTATAACTGCACAGTCTAGGAGACTTCAAAAATAAAGGTTTTCTTTTTCCTTCTAGCAAATACTTTTTAGGCAATTACAAAATAAACCCTTTAATGTCAGATTTGAAAAATTACTGAATCTACTACCATAAATACACAGTGTAAGATTTTATGAATAGTATTAAGAGATTTATAGGTTTGGCCTCATTTCTCAGCTTATGCCCTGATATTCTTTCTCTGATTTATCTGCCAGGAAAAGAAATTTCTAGAGATGTTTTATACTACACTGTAATGAGGGTGGGAATGTAGTACATTTTAAAATAATGAAGTTTGAAATGTTCTGAATTAAACTGTTGAATACATAAACTTTTTGCCACATATTCCATTCTAGTTGATTTTTGTTTGGAGTAGATATACTTTAATAAGACCCTGAAATCTACTCCAATTTCAGTGTAAAAATACTTGGGACTGTTGTAATTAGTTTTATAGACATAGCTAAAAGGAAGAAGAAATAATAAAGATGCTAAGCTTTTTTATAGGCTTGAATTCTGTAATTTGCACAGATACTCTAAGCTTGTGGGCTTACCAAAAAAACAGGGTAAATTGACATATACTGACACAGAGATGTACCCACAAAATATTTTTTAATGAAAAAAACTGATATGTAGAACAAGACATATAATATGATCTCATTCTTGTTAAATAAGACCACTCACTATTCTCTGAATGTATATGTGAATAAAAGTCTAAAAGAATAGATTACTAACTTATATAAATGGTTTTTTTTATATATTTCCTATTTTTCTTTAACATTTGTTGCAGTGGGGTATGTTATTTTCTAATTAAATATATAACATGAATAAATCTGTGTTAGCTTGTAACTTTGAATAGATTATAACAAATTTGCATAAATTTACACTTTTTTAAATAACTTTTTTTTTCCGAAAGTTATTATATGCAGTATAGGAAACTGAAAAACACAAAAAGCAAGGAACAAAGCCATCCACAAGCACAAGCAGTTTACAATTTGATGTTTCCTTCCAGGTCCTGAGTGTTTACACACAGCATCCAATTTTATGCGATTGAGATTGTACAGTATGTATCATGCTTTTTCACACATCGTGAATATTTACCAATCCAAAATCTCAAAGCTATATTTTGTTAACCAAGAATACACTACACCAACTCAATGTTAGGAACAAATGTAATCCTGCCTTTCTTGGGACAAAAATTTCATAGAAGACAAAAATGGCAGTAGGCCTCTAGGCAGAAGTGTTGGCAGAGTTCCAATTAAAATACTGCATTCCCTTAATGCTCGATTTAAAATCAAACATAAAGCAACAGAGTACATTAAGTGTAGTGTTTCTAAGAGAATTCATTATCAGATCAATACCATTAAAACATTAGCAAGAAGGTATGTTTCCACTGAAATACTTACTGTATTCTCATAGCCAAAAGAGATGCATACACATCAATGGCTACCATCAAAATGTGAATGTGAACACAGATGCACACAGCTCTCCTTTCCTACTTCCTTCTGCCCCTCTGCTGCCAACCTAAGAAGCAAATTCTGTTACACACTGCTCAGAGGTTGTTTAACAATTCCACATCCAAGGTGAATCTTTTCTATCAACTGTAACAAAAACATACTCACAAAATGGCTAATTCACTAGTTGTACTTTTTATCATACGTTATCACCTCAGGACATCTCCAAAGCTTTGATGTTGCAAAATAATGAACTTTGTCCACAGTAAACACAGATACTTTAATAAAAATGCACACATAGACCTATAGTTGTAATCTAAAACCATCTTCCAGATATGGAGATGCTAGCAAAGAGCCTTGCCTTTCACCCTTCCTCTTCTCCCTCTTGCCCCGCTCCACTAAGTACAAGACCACATCCAGCAGGAGGTGGATTAAGGAAGGTCACTCACAGAAGAAAGTCCTTCATAAAAACTAACATAACAAGACGACATTTATAAAGGGATTATTTTACTACCTCTACTTTTAACATACTTTGAGCATTAGGACTTGTTTAGCCTTTAAGACACACCAATATTAACTAAAACACATACAGAACAATGGTTAGGCAATCTTAACTGGTCTAACTCATGGGCACAGAACCCTTCTCTGCATACATCCTCCTCCCCAACCCCCCCTGACAGTCAGCATACTCTCCAAGACATCAGGTTTAACAATTCCATCCCCCAAATGCAACCACTCCTATGAAATAACACAAAACACTTAAGGGGTGTTACTTTAGTTTTCTACTTTTAATATATGTTGTGCACTTTTAAACATCTAGAAAGACTAGATGTTTCAAAGAGGACTAAATTTTTTTTCCACTATACACAGTAGCATTGAATAAACAGTGCACACATATAACAAAAGTGCACACTCATAACAAAAGCTATAATTTCAAAGTGTCTTCTAAGTAGGAACATTCTGGCCTAAAACCCTTACCCTTTCCACCTCTATCAACACAGTGGACAGGTCCAGGCATCTGTAATGCTTAGAGGGGATTTTAACAATTTCACTTCCATAAGTGTTTTTAAGAACAGTCTTTCCTATGAATTTTAACACAAAGTCCACTCAGTATATTAGTTTACTAACTCTACTTTTGTCATACACTGGCAACCTCTTTAACATCTAGAAAGACTAGATGTTTTGAATAAGGACTTAGGTTGTCCACTACACACACAGTAGTGTTGAAGAGACAATACACTTCCTAACAACGGTTATATCTGACAGTATCTTCTAATAGGAACATTCTGGTCTAGAATCCTTCATTTCTTCCAACTCCTCTCCACCACCAACCTGCTGGACATAGGCACATGTGTCACTTATAATAGAGGTGATGTTACCATTTCACTTCCACAAGTCCTTTTCAGAAGACAAACTTTCTATGAATTTTAACAAAAAGTGTACAAAATATTAATTTACTAACTCTACTTTTGTCATACATTGGCAACCTCTTTAATATCTAGAAACTAGATATTATAAAATTGGGACTCATTTGTCCAATATGTATACAATACATACAGTGCAGCAAAGTTAAATGAAATGGCACATAACATACAGGGCGATGGATAAGGTGAAATTTTCTAGTTTGCACTAACAAAACACCTTTTGCATATTTCTTCCCTCTCACCTCCCTCAACCCAGTGAATAAGTATAGAGAGGGCATTGTTCACAGAGGTGCTTTAACAATTCCACTTTGAAACACAATATTTCCTGTTGATTTTTAAAAGCTGTTTAAAAAAAGTGTTATTGTACTGCTTCAACTTCATATGCATTAAGAAACTCTAAATATCTATAAAGACTAGATATTTCATACAAAAACTTGTCCACTATGCACACAGCACCGTTGAATAAAATTGCACCCGTGTAGCAACGGTTATAGTCTGAGGTATCTTCTAAATATGACCATTTTGGCCTTGAACCATTCCCTCCTCATTTCCTTCTCTCTGCCTTCAATCCAGTGGACAAGTTCAGGCATGTGTAATGCCTAGAGATGGTTGAACAAATTCATATTCAAAAGTCACCTACAGAGGACAACCTTTCCTGTGACTTTCAACACAAAGTGTACAAAATGTGCTAATTTTACTAAGTACTTTGTCATACCCTGGTGACCTCTTTAACATCTGGAGACTAGATATTGCAAAATTAGGACTCATTTGGCCATTAGATATACTACATACATACAGAAAAAAATGGACAAAACATAATGTTTTGTGCATTTTTTTCCTGAATGTATATAGTGTCTGAAAATGTCCAAGTATGAACACCCTAGCATATTACCTTTTGCAATTCCCTCCCTCCCACCTCCTTCAAACTATTGGACAGTATAGATGGTACTGTACTGCTCACAGAGGTGGTTTAACAATTCCATTTCCAAAAGACAGTATTTCCTATGAATTTTAGAAAAAAGATATTTGCAAAGTGATATTTTACTACCTCTACATTTAACACATGTTGGGCACTTCTGAACATCTGGAGAGATTAGATGTTTCAGGTAAGGACTTAATTTGTCCATTATATACATAGCAGTCTTGAATAAACAGCACACATGTACCAATAGTTATAATTTGAATGTGTCTTAGAAATAGGAACATTCTCGCCCAGAACCCTTCTCCACTCCACCTACCCAATAGGCTATAATGCTCAAATTTTAAGAACACAGTCTTTCCAAGGAGTTTTAAAACAAAATGTACAAAATATATCAGTTTACTAACTCTACTTTTGTCATACACTGGTAACCGCTTTAACATCTAGAAAGACTAGATGTAAATTAGGACCGGTTTGTCCCTTATATACACCATATACACAGATAAGTAAAACAAAATGCACAGACGCAGAACGAACGGTTAATCTTGCCTCACTGTAAGCGCACTGGCGTAGCTCTTCCTTCTCCCTCCTGCCCTGAACCCATGCACAAACACGGTGTGTACTCTCAAGAGGTGGCTTGGCCATTCCCCCAAAAATTGCATATCAACTTTGACAAAACGGTATTTACAAAGGGTATTACTACTTCTACTTTTAACATATATCGGGCACTTCAGAACATCTAGAAAGACTAGATACTTAAAAAGAGTCGTTTTGTCCACTGTATATTCGGTAATAAGGAATAAAATGCACCCCCAAAACAACGGCTATAATATGGAAATATTTTCTAAGTATGGCCGGTCTGGCAGCGAATCTTCTCTTCCTTCTCAGCGTCTCCGCTCCACGTCCTCTAGCCGCTGAACAAACGTGGACTGGTGTCGCTTCCAGAGCTGGTCTAACAACTCCATTTCAAAAAATCATTTCCAGAAGACAGTTTTTTCTATGATTTTTGTTTTAAACAAATGGGCATTTACAAGATGTGTGGTTAGGTCGGCAATCTCCTTACATCTAGAAGGGCCGGATGGAGCAATCGTTTCTTTTAAAAGGTTGGGAGGGAAGTTGAGAGCAGCGTTTTCATACGATATACACGGGCCTTCTTCTATAACCGGCCAGCAAAGCTTCCCAAAGGGTGGTGTGCGGTTCCAAATGGCCAAATGCACCGTGTTATTTATCTCTTCCGATAGCAAAATCCGATGGAACGAAGCGCAGCAGCCCCATGCAGGGCCCCGAACCGTTCGCCGGTCTCCTCCCGGCCGCGCTCCCCTTCCGGCGCGTCAGGGCCTTTGCGCGTCGTTGTCAGGACTAGGTAGGGCGCCCCAGCTGGGACGGCGCGGTCACGACAAGGCCTGGCCTGTGCGGCTCCACGGCCCTAGGAGGTGTCGAAGCCTGCGTCCCTAGCCCGGCCTCTCGGCCCCCTAACCCTAAGGGCGCTCGGCGGCCGCCTTTCTTCCGGGACCGTCGCACCGCCGCCACGCGGAGGCGCCGCGCCCTGGAGGCCGGGCGGGGCTTCGCAGGCGGGCGGACCGGCGGCCGCCCGGCCCTCCGGGCACCGAGGCGGGGTGGGAGGACCTTTGCCGCCCCGGGGCCGCCGCAGCCGGCTCCGCTTCTTGGTCGGAACGCACGTAAACTTACGTATTCTATTTATTTTTATATGGAGTATTTATTATAAATATCTACTGAATTAGATATTATTATAACTTACAGAGAAATAAATTAAGGCAAATTTACATAGATATATAATTAAAGAATCAAAAACTTCAACAAAAGGATTTTTACAAATCCTCTATGTTAGCTGTAGTTTTTCGGACATTCCCTTTATTTGGCAGAAGAAATTCCCATGTATTCCTGGTTTACTGAGATTTTTTAAATCCTGCTCGAGTGTTGAATTCTGTCACTTGCTTTTTCCACAGCTCTGAAATGATCATATACTTTCTGTCTTTAAATCTGTGAATATCATGAAGTTAATAGTGGTTGATACTTGAATGTTAAAAAAAAAAATCTCAAATTCCTGGGATAAACCCCGCTTGGTCATGATATGCTAACCTTTTTATATATTGCCAAAATTGACTTGTTAAAATTTTTAAAGAATTTCATGTGCCTATTCCGGAGAGAGATTACTCTATTGTTTTTTGTTTTTGTTTTTTTTCTTGTAATGTCTTTGTCTGGTTTTGGTGTCAGGATAATGCTAGCCCAATAAAATGGATAGAACAATGTCCCCTCTTCTCTTTTTTGTAAGAATTTGTGTACAATTGATATCATTTCTTTGGTAAATGTTTGAAAGAATTATTAACAGTAAAGCCACCTAGACATGAAGTTTTCTTTGTGTGAAGATTTCAAAGTTAGAATGAAATTTCTTTAATAGATGTAGTTCTATTAAGTTTATCTATTCTTGCTCCAGTGAGCCCTGGTATTTGTGCCTTTCAAAGAATTTGTACATTTTATCTTAATTACTGAATTTAGTGACATAAGGTTGTTTATACTGTTTTCTTTGATCTTTTTAATCTGTATAGAATCTATAGTGATGTACTCACTCTCATTCCTTATATTGGTTATTCATTCCTTTTCTCTCACCTTTTCCTTGGTTGGTTTTGATAGAAATCTATCAATTTTGCTTATATTTCCAAAGCCATATTTTGCAGTCATTGATTCTCTCTATTGTCTGTTTCATATTTTATCATTTTTCTTGCTTCTATTTATGTTAGGTTTAATTTGCTCTTTTTTAAATTTCTTAATATGGAAACTTAGATTACTGATTTAAGAACTTTCTTTTTTTGTAATATAAGCATTTTAATGCTATACATTTACCTTTAAGCACTCCTTTAGCTGCATCCTACAAATTTTGATATAGTGTTTTCATTTTCATTTCATTCAAAATATATCCTAATTTTCCATATGATTTCTTTTTGAACCATGGGTCATTTCAGAGCATATTGTTTTAATTCCAAATATTTAAGGATGTTTCAGATGTTTTCCATTATTATAATAATTTCTAGTTTAACTGTGTTGTGTTTAAAGAGCATACTTTGGATGATTTTAATTTTCTTTTATATTTAATGAGCCTTTTTACATGCCCTCAGAATATTGTCTGTCTTGTAAATATTTGTGTGCATTTGACAAGAATGTGTTTTCTGCTTAAGTGGGGTGGACTGTTCCATTAATATAAATGTCAGTTAGGACAAGTTGGTGGAAAGTATTGTTCAAGTTTTAAATATCCTTGCTGATTATCAGCCTGTTTGTTCCCTTAAAAAGAGAGGAATGTGGATATTTCCAATGATAATTGCGGATTTATCTATTTCTCTTTTCAGTTCTATCTGCTGAAGTTCTAATTTGGTCCAGTTGTTTAACATTTTGTAATTAGTGTATTCATATGTAGCAGTATTATGTCTTCTTAATGAATTGATCCCTTTGTCATTATGAAATATCCAACTTTATTCAATATTTCTTGTTCCGATGAGCACTTCTTACAGTATTAACATGGCCACTCCAACTTCCTTTTGATTAATGAATATTTAATATATCTGTTTCATCCTTTTACTTTTTAAGGTGCCAAAGTAGGTTTCTTGTAGGATCTTGCTTTTTAACAATAAAATTTGACAGTCTTAACCTTTTTAATTGGATTTTCTGTATTACTTACATCTCATGTAATTATCAATATTATTGAGTTTAAATTTGTATTTTACTTTTTCTTGTCTGTTTGTCTCACCTATTCTTTTTTCCTCATTTTCTCTTTACCTGCCTCTTTTAGATTAATTGTGTATATTCTTGTATTGCATTTCGTTTCCACAATTGGATTATTAGCTACACCTCTGTTTATTTTTTAGTGTTTAAGTGTGCATGTTTCACTTACTACAGTCTATTTTCAGATAGTGCTGTGCCATTATACTCACAATGTAATAACTTTACAATAGTATTCTTCCACTTCCCCCTTCAATCTTCCATGCTATTATACTATTGTTGTTATACTTTTTACTTGTGTGTGTAACATTTAAAATACATTACTGTTGTTTACAATAGTCATCTTCAATTTTATCAAAAAATAAAAATATGTTTTATATATATCAATATATTTACTATTTCCACTGCTTTTCTTTTTTTGTATAGATTATAGTTTTCATCTTACTTTCATTTGTCTGAAGAACTTCCTGTAAATTTCATATAGATGTTCGGCTTTATTTGTCTGAAAAATCTATATTATAGTTTCATTAATTTTATTATACGAATATTAAGAATTTCTGTTCCTAAATGGATGAAATTATTAGATAGTTTAAAGGATAAAGAAGATAATTTCAATGTCTAAAACTGAAAAGATTTTAAATTTAGAATAAGAAGGCAACAACCTCCATATAACATTGTTTAAGGGATATAAATGGACAACTTTCAGATGAAGAACTCCAAAAGCTAATAAGCATAGTAACTAGTAATTAGGGAAATGAAAACTAAAATAATAATTAATACTTCTTTATAATTATTAGGCCAAAGAAACTTAGGATATTGAGTAGTAATAATGTCATGTGTTGGCAGGAAAGAGGAAACAGTAGTCTTCATGAACAGTAGCAGTGTGTAGCCTGTGCATGGGTATGTAGACTGCTAGTTGTGTGAAGACTGCTGCAGGCATTCTGAAGAACCATTGGGCACTATTTATTCATATTAGATAAATATGTACCCTATGGTCCAGTAATTCTGCTCAGGGTCTACCCCAAAAGGATAAAGAGTCTCTTTGAGTCCTCAAAGCCATTCAACTCCACAGAGAGACGTAGTGGAGACATTCATTGTATCATTCACCGAGGTGGTGAGAAGTAGGAGATAAACCAGGTGCCCATCATCAGGACAGTGAACATATTAAGAAGTGTTCTACAGCTAAGCCAAGCAACACATTGTCCACGTAACCACACAGATGGATCTTAAAAACAAAATTCCAAGAGAAAAAAATTTTAAAACAAAAATTTATAACATAAAACCATTTACATAAATTAAAATATGTGCATACAGAGGAATCTTACTCCTCTTACCCCATTTTCTTGAGAACAACTGAGTTTCTTCTTAACAATAAAGAAATACTTACAGATATTCTGAAAATCAATGGTATCTGTGTTCAAAATGTTTTCTTCTTGCAGATGTTGATGAATGCCAGGCTATTCCAGGCATATGCCAAGGAGGAAACTGCATCAATACGGTGGGTTCTTTTGAATGCAGATGCCCTGCTGGTCACAAGCAGAGTGAAACTACACAAAAATGTGAAGGTGAGTGTCTCTACTTTGGTAAACTTGCCTAATTGTTGACTCTGAATTCAAGAAAAACATGCCTTAATTTGAAATTTTGAAGACTATTGATCATAATTAGAATTCTTTATTTTAGTATCAAAATATAGGTATAACCCTAGAGTAGTTCTGCAATAGTTTATGTGTTATAGCCTTAATGGGTTTGATTTGGAAGAGTCGTTGAGCATTTTGTATCTAGTTTATTATCTCAGTTGCTGTGTTGTATTGAAAATGTCAGTAATCCAGCCATTAATATTTTCCCTAATAAAGTAGTTTTCCACTTCATTTATGAAATTATATCAAAAAATAAAATTGAGGTAGAGAGAAGAAGTCCAAGTGAAATAAAGTATCGTGTGTAAAATGATGCATTAGCAGGTGGCACCATGTCATACATTACTAAATAAAATATTTTAATTGCCATACTGAATATGGTTGCTTGACTGGCTAACAAAGTTTTACAAAAGCATAATCGACTCAGGAAGGATTTGGAAATTAGCTACCACAAAAGAATAGATTGCTCAAATAAAAATATCCAAAAACTAATAATTTTCCAGACTATTAAGTATGTATTATGATATTGAAATGTAAATACCATCCACATTCTTCAAATAGAAGAAGTTTACATGTTATATTTATCTGTGATCAAAACCTTTATCACTATGTAGCTTCAATGATTGTGGATATTTAGAATAGTTTTGATGTTTCTAGTAGTTTTGAAGTATAATGTTTATCATTTCAGTTATTAGTTAAATAAATTTATTGCATCTAAGATAGTTTTCTAAAGGCAATAGAGTATATCTAGTCTCATTTTTTTGTGACATAAACATTATCAACTCAAATTAAGTTTTTGTCCTTTCCCTTGCCAAAAGGCAGATTTAGGGTTATCTTTTGTTGCTTGGTTATAAAGAGTTTTCCCTCTCTGTAAAAAATAAAATGGGAAGAGGCAAAATTTATTTAATTATAGAAGGTAAGAAAGAATATGAACTCTTTTATTAGACAGGAGGTAGGGTGTGGGTACACATGCAGTTTTTTCAACACCAGAAACCATAATCCCATAAATCTGTGGTGCATATATCATCCTATATTTTCCATTTGCTCTGATTTATTTATAGTCAGCTCCAAATTAATCTTTATAGTTTTATACGGTTTACATTATTACAAGTTAATTTCATGCTCTCCCCTGAAAAAGAAGGTTAATAGAATTTAGTTGATTATTTTAAGGACCAAGTAAATTCTCGGTGACACTGTTTAGAACAACACCCAAGTATTTTATCCTACTTAAATACAATGTTGATAATTAAAGTCTGCCAATAATGGAAAGGTTAAAAATAATACTTGGTAGATGGGAAAAGTTAACTGACCTACCTGAATGAACACAGGAATTGGACCAGAAATTCAGAGATCTCCACAAATTCTTGGTGTTGCTCTTTCCTCGCTACTTTTTGTATTTTCCTTCCTAGCTTTTTTCGAGTTGGTTCTATTGATCAAACTTTTGTCACTCCCCTTCGCTGTTCACTTCTGGAATAATATCCAAACTAGATGTACTTATGAACAAAGATAATATTTGATTATAGGTGAGAAGGCACAGCTACTGACTGATTACAGTGGTCGGGACATTTCTATTACACATCAATGTATTTCTTCTTAGTTGAAAATGGCATGAGGCTTTTCTATATTACATTTCATCGAAACAACGTACAGAGCCCTGCCAGACATTGGAGGACAGGGAAACTCATTATTCACCACTTGTCCATAGTCTTTGGAAAGGGGGCCATTGATAATCACGTAGGCACCACCCAGAGCCCTGAATCCATTTGTGTCTTTCCTTACTTCCTTCCCGGGTAGCCAAATCCATTTAACCATTGCCCAGAAGGAATTATGTGATTTAATATTTGGAACTGGTGGGGAATAGCAGAATTAGAAGAAGTGGTGATTAGAATTTAAAATCTAAAGGTTTTATGAAGACTTTCCTTGTGTATAAGTCACATTTATTTAGATAAGTCTTAAAAGTGGCTATTACTGATTTTCTTTAAATAATATTGTTCTTTTATGTAAAAGAGAAAGTGTTATTTACTTATACAAAATTATTTAATGTAATTGGCAATGTAATGTATTTGGAAAGACTACAAACTGTTGCTATACTTAGTGACAAGTTTTGAATTGTAGTCAGTTTATGTATTGTGTAGTGTGTGTAAAAATGGTGCCATAAATTTAAAGTTAATGTTTGTTCTAAATAAAAATATAACCATAGCAATTACTTTTGATCAACTGTCAAAGATAAGGCATTTTAATTTCTTATATAAATTACAATGTGAATATAAAAAATGGTAGTATTGGCAAATTTATTTTTAAATGATGCCCTTCCTGTTTTTATTATAGCACATTTTATATTTCTGTTCATACAGCAATGAAATTCTCTAAAGAAACCTTTTTTAGTCTTTAAGTGACTAGATCTGTTCAAAATAAGAAAGGTAACTCTAGCATTTTGGATCTGAGTGATTAGAATAAGGTGGTATCCTTAACAAGAAACTGTAATTAGCTTATTAATTTTTAAAAATTGTGTTATTGATTTTTTTTGTGTATTTGTTTGTTGACTGTCTCACTCCAACCTTTGGATAAGGTCCTTGAGGACAGAGACTCTGTCTAGTGCTGTATCCCAGAGCCTAGAACAGTTTATGGTATATAGTAGGTTCCCAAAAAATATGTGTTGATTAATTAGGAACAGGCTGCATAATAAGTTAATTTATTTGTCTTGGGTTGAATGTTCAAAAAGAAAGTAAAAGGTGGGCCCAGTGCTAAAATCGTATTGAGAAAGAGGCTAATGATTTTCGTCAAGGGACTTTTTCCTTCACCTGACTATTTGACATTTTCTTGATAATTTGATTTTGCTCTGGTTGCCATTGAGAGACCAAGAGCATAAACGTTAAATGCAATTTGGCTTTTTTTGATCTTCTATGTTCTTGTTCCTCTTTGGTCACCTGCAGGTTATGCTTCTCAGGTCAGGGGCCTTTGCCTTCTCAAAGAAAGAGAAATGTCTTCTGCTCATTCATTGCGATGTCTTTGTAACAGAAATCGTATTCTGTGAAATGATTGTTCTGCCAGAAAATCAAGTTTGAGCATATATTGTTTATACCATTTTTGTTTAAATGCTGGGGGCTGTATTCATTTTCTAATTCAATATTTGAAACATATGACTCGATATCTATCGTGGAGACCTATTTTGTTTTATATCATTTATCTGGTAGACACTCCTATGAAACTTTTCTTCCCTCATGTTCAGGTACAGACCACAGTCTAAGCTGTAAATCTGAGCCCAAAGCAGGAAGGAATATGCATTTCTCTTTCACTTTGCCTCTGTGTGTGTGTGTGTGTGTGTGTGTGTGTGTGTGTGTGTGTGTGTCTGAAGGAGAATCAGTTATTTTCCCCTTTTGCTCAGTTAGACTCCCAAATTTCATAAAACCTCTCATGATGCCCACTGAAATCATGTCTTATTTCTCCAGGGCCAGTTAGGTTCCAAAATCTAATTTCCTAATTCTGTCATGCAGTGGATAAAATGATTCTTTGATGGAGTAAACCATTCCTTCATGTCCAAAGAGATGGTTGTTTCAGTTACTGTTTTTAAACATTTATTGATTGTATCCATTTAATGCAAATGCAGAAGGGAAGCAGAACACATCCATGTAATATGAAAGGGTACATCAGAAAACTGTTTAGCATTTTTCTTTTTTAAAATAAAATATTTTAATTTGAATTTCATTCCATGTGGAGAAGGCACAAGTAAGTGCCAGATGTCCCTACATGATCCCCTCTTCCAGACCATACCTTCTGTAACATTCCTGGAGCTAGTTACTCTTTCCTGGCTTGCATAGGAAGCAGGAAAAGAGCATCATTGTGTTGGAAAGTTTTCCTTCAGTAGCTCTTTGTGTGTCAGATAGTTGTTTGGAATTTATTCTGAAGAGTTTTCAGCTTTGTTCCATTAACACAGCATTTTGATGTTTGAGATTTTTGACAACAAATATATTTATTTATGTTCATGAAACTCCATAAAGCTTGTTGGCACAGTCTCTACTGCTGTTACAACTCTGCTTTGATAAACCATGGAAAATAAACTTTCTGTACTAAACTGAAAAGTACTTGCTGTGACTCATATTACCAAAAGTATATTAATTTTAAAATAAATGGTAAATAAATCCCATTGACTTTCTCAAAGGGAAAAACCACATATTAAAATGGAGAGTGAAGTAAGAGTATTATTAACATTGGAAACAGATAAGACTTTTTAGGTCATAAATTTAAAAACCATGAAAATGGTTATCTTTTAAATCCTTTAAAATGAAATTTATAACATTGTAGTTAAAACACATGCATTCCCTCTCTCTTGAATAAGAAAGCTGGGGTTGCTAAACTCAAACCCACTTTTTGCCTTCATAACAAATAATTTATTCCTCTGTCACTTATCACATTATAGTTTAACTATTTTTTGCCTGACTCTGCCAGCCAATTATGTGCACATTTTGGTGTACACATTTATTAATGTATTAATAAGAACTAATATTAATTGAGCACTTAACTATATTCTAGATGATAGTTAATCCACTTTACATGGGTTATCTTACTAAATCATCACAACAGAGCTGCGAGGCTGGTTACTGTCATTAACCTACTTTACAAGTGAAAAAGCCAAGGCACAGAGAGGCTAAGTAACTTTCTCAAGATTCTATGGGAAAGAAAGAGGAGCACCAGGATTCCAACCTGCTAGATTTACTCCAGAGTATTTGCTCTTAGCCAGTGCTACTGAGAAAACAGAGATGGTTGACCAGGCAGCACAGACCTCTGTCCAGAGCTGTAGTGACAGGGGACACTCCTGCAGACCTCAGTAGCAGTTGGAACGTGGGGATTCTCCCTTTGCCCATTGCACTTTGTGGAGGTACCCTGGGATATCCAGCAGGGTGAGAATCAGATCCAGTTTGGTGATCCTACCGCTGGCTGTAGAGATTGTAAGTTGCGTGACTGGCAAAAGCATTGTCTCTCAGCCCTGATATAATAAAGGCAGAAAAAAAAATACAGATCTTTGTGTAAGCAGCTTCGATCACAAGAACATTAGCATGCTACAGTCTTGTTTTGGCTTACCATTGCTCGGTGCCTGACTGAGGGACAACGAGCTAGATATTCTCTGCAGTTAGGGTGACCAATACCTCATCCCAGGCCTGGGTGTCATCCAGCTCTCCCCCAGATTGGTGGAGATTGGTGGTAAGGGATTCTACTCTGGCTCGAAGGGCTAGCTCGATCTTCTGGATTACTCTTTTATGTCTCTGCCATGAAACTCTGGGCTCATTATTCAGATTAAGAAATCATACAGGAGAAACAAAGATACTGTAAAGCATTTCCATACCTTTTTTTTTTTAGTGGAAGTACTGGTTTTGAGAATCAAAGCCTGTTTCAACTTGCCATGTTTTCCTGCGTGTGCTAAGCAAAAAGAACATCTAGCAGAGTCACTGTGTCCCTCTCTCCCCCCCTGTATAAAATAGACAATTACTTATAATCAGATGAATAGATAGTAAAAGTTCTTTGCACTACAGTAACTGCTTTGTTATGATGCATTTATGTTGGGAAGCAGAGCATTGAATAGCTTAGAAGTTTATTATAAATTCATGCAGAGAATGTGTATTAAGAGTTAAAATCTAAAATGGAAATGTGAAGCATGTATGCTTTTATAACCCGTTTGGGAAGGGCATACTAGCAGTGGCGGTTTTTAGGCTGACTTTTAGAAGCCCCTTCTGCGTCTCATAAACGGAAAGTGAGACCAGCGGGAAGAGTGATAGCAACTCCAGAGGCACAGCCAAACGGCAGCCCCGAGCTGACAAACGAGGCAAAATTAGCACTTATCACCTCCTACATATTTATCAGAAGTTGCCAATCTAAACTCTTAGTTTCTTCCCACAAATGGCTTCCACTAGCAAAACACATGTGTTAAGTAACTTGGACACCACCTTGACGGTACTAGTTGACTAACAGCAATATTTCATGGGAAATTACTGAAGTGACATCACTCTTTTAATTTCAACGTAAACAAAACGGTTTACATGGAAAGTTGCACATATAGTTTTCTATGAAAGTCTAGACAAGAAAGAGTTCTTTATTTGAGACGTGGTGGGTAACGTACTCATTATGAACATGATGCCTGAGGAAAAAATACATATTCCAAAAGAAAATTATTTGACAAAGGATAATCTTTCAGATATGAAGAAAGGTTTTGATCCGGATTGTAAATCCGGATCAAAATTTGAAATATCCAGATTACATTGTGACTTTCTTTTATAACAGATTTATTTTTGAAAGTTTTTAACTCCAATAACAAGAGGAAAATTGTAGAAGGAAATGACAATGTAAGTTTTCAGTACAATTCAGAGAATAAGTGTGGGGAGGGAAGAGAGCACAGTGGCCAAATGTCAGGACCTGTGCTCCAGCTGCAGCCCCGTCAACGCGTGTCATCTCATGCAGCTTCATGCCTGAGTCTTTACAGTAGGGATAGTAATGGTTTTTTCTGCATAGGGTTTTTATGTGTAATATATAAGATAATGCATTTGGCCCTTTAGGTTAAAGGGATAGCACTAGCAAATTAATTGTAAAAGAGTTCTGATATATCATTTCAGTGATGACTTTTAGTAAAGTTGCCAATAACTAAGCTCTTTTAAAAAACTAACACAAAATTTAAAAATAACAAAATTGACCTACTGGAGCATATTTTTGTCTAGTCTGATGGAAGTATTAACAGGCAATGAAATGGCCTCAAATCCTTCATAGTGACGAGGGAACATGGAACTAGGGATTAAGATTTTCCATTAATTCCTGACTGGTCTCAGCCTGTGTTTACTCTCCCTGCCTAAGTTCCACCCAGATTAGAGCAACAGACATTTGAGATCCAGAGGACTTGGTTTATTTAGCGTAAGACAGTGGTCAGGAAATTACACTTTGGTGGAATCAGCAAAATTTTCCCAAATGTTGTAAACGAATGTTGTTTCCCCAGTGCCGTTTTATGTTTACATTCTTTATTTAAAAATGTGCAAAAAAAAGCATGGTAGACTGGGCGCAGTGGCTCAGGCCTATAATCCTAGCACTCTGGGAGGCTGAGGCAGGAGGATGGCTTGACCTCAGGAGTTTGAGACCAGCCTGAGCAAGAGCAAGACCCCGTCCCTACTAAAAGTAGAAAAAAATTAGCGGCATGGTGGTGCACACCTGTAGTCCCAGCCACTTGGGAGGCTGAGGCAGGAGGGTCACTTGAGCCCAGAAGTTTGAGGCTGCTGTGAGCTATAATGAGGCCACTGCACTCTTGCTGGGGTGACACAGTGAGACTCTGGTCTCAAAAAAAA
>NW_012147634.1:1164229-1167423 GCF_000956105.1 Propithecus coquereli | reverse complement strand
ATACCATCCACATTCTTCAAATAGAAGAAGTTTACTTGTTATATTTATCTGTGATCAAAACCTTTATCACCATTATAAAATTCAAGAAGCTTCTAGATATATGTAGCTTCAATGATTGTGGATATTTAGAATAGTTTTGATGTTTCTAGTAGTTTTGAAGTATAATGTTTATCATTTCAGTTATTAGTTAAATAAATTTATTGCATCTAAGATAGTTTTCTAAAGGCAATAGAGTATATCTAGTCTCATTTTTTTGTGACATAAACATTATCAACTCAAATTAAGTTTTTGTCCTTTCCCTTGCCAAAAGGCAGATTTAGGGTTATCTTTTGTTGCTTGGTTATAAAGAGTTTTCCCTCTCTGTAAAAAATAAAATGGGAAGAGGCAAAATTTATTTAATTATAGAAGGTAAGAAAGAATATGAACTCTTTTATTAGACAGGAGGTAGGGTGTGGGTACACATGCAGTTTTTTCAACACCAGAAACCATAATCCCATAAATCTGTGGTGCATATATCATCCTATATTTTCCATTTGCTCTGATTTATTTATAGTCAGCTCCAAATTAATCTTTATAGTTTTATACGGTTTACATTATTACAAGTTAATTTCATGCTCTCCCCTGAAAAAGAAGGTTAATAGAATTTAGTTGATTATTTTAAGGACCAAGTAAATTCTCGGTGACACTGTTTAGAACAACACCCAAGTATTTTATCCTACTTAAATACAATGTTGATAATTAAAGTCTGCCAATAATGGAAAGGTTAAAAATAATACTTGGTAGATGGGAAAAGTTAACTGACCTACCTGAATGAACACAGGAATTGGACCAGAAATTCAGAGATCTCCACAAATTCTTGGTGTTGCTCTTTCCTCGCTACTTTTTGTATTTTCCTTCCTAGCTTTTTTCGAGTTGGTTCTATTGATCAAACTTTTGTCACTCCCCTTCGCTGTTCACTTCTGGAATAATATCCAAACTAGATGTACTTATGAACAAAGATAATATTTGATTATAGGTGAGAAGGCACAGCTACTGACTGATTACAGTGGTCGGGACATTTCTATTACACATCAATGTATTTCTTCTTAGTTGAAAATGGCATGAGGCTTTTCTATATTACATTTCATCGAAACAACGTACAGAGCCCTGCCAGACATTGGAGGACAGGGAAACTCATTATTCACCACTTGTCCATAGTCTTTGGAAAGGGGGCCATTGATAATCACGTAGGCACCACCCAGAGCCCTGAATCCATTTGTGTCTTTCCTTACTTCCTTCCCGGGTAGCCAAATCCATTTAACCATTGCCCAGAAGGAATTATGTGATTTAATATTTGGAACTGGTGGGGAATAGCAGAATTAGAAGAAGTGGTGATTAGAATTTAAAATCTAAAGGTTTTATGAAGACTTTCCTTGTGTATAAGTCACATTTATTTAGATAAGTCTTAAAAGTGGCTATTACTGATTTTCTTTAAATAATATTGTTCTTTTATGTAAAAGAGAAAGTGTTATTTACTTATACAAAATTATTTAATGTAATTGGCAATGTAATGTATTTGGAAAGACTACAAACTGTTGCTATACTTAGTGACAAGTTTTGAATTGTAGTCAGTTTATGTATTGTGTAGTGTGTGTAAAAATGGTGCCATAAATTTAAAGTTAATGTTTGTTCTAAATAAAAATATAACCATAGCAATTACTTTTGATCAACTGTCAAAGATAAGGCATTTTAATTTCTTATATAAATTACAATGTGAATATAAAAAATGGTAGTATTGGCAAATTTATTTTTAAATGATGCCCTTCCTGTTTTTATTATAGCACATTTTATATTTCTGTTCATACAGCAATGAAATTCTCTAAAGAAACCTTTTTTAGTCTTTAAGTGACTAGATCTGTTCAAAATAAGAAAGGTAACTCTAGCATTTTGGATCTGAGTGATTAGAATAAGGTGGTATCCTTAACAAGAAACTGTAATTAGCTTATTAATTTTTAAAAATTGTGTTATTGATTTTTTTTGTGTATTTGTTTGTTGACTGTCTCACTCCAACCTTTGGATAAGGTCCTTGAGGACAGAGACTCTGTCTAGTGCTGTATCCCAGAGCCTAGAACAGTTTATGGTATATAGTAGGTTCCCAAAAAATATGTGTTGATTAATTAGGAACAGGCTGCATAATAAGTTAATTTATTTGTCTTGGGTTGAATGTTCAAAAAGAAAGTAAAAGGTGGGCCCAGTGCTAAAATCGTATTGAGAAAGAGGCTAATGATTTTCGTCAAGGGACTTTTTCCTTCACCTGACTATTTGACATTTTCTTGATAATTTGATTTTGCTCTGGTTGCCATTGAGAGACCAAGAGCATAAACGTTAAATGCAATTTGGCTTTTTTTGATCTTCTATGTTCTTGTTCCTCTTTGGTCACCTGCAGGTTATGCTTCTCAGGTCAGGGGCCTTTGCCTTCTCAAAGAAAGAGAAATGTCTTCTGCTCATTCATTGCGATGTCTTTGTAACAGAAATCGTATTCTGTGAAATGATTGTTCTGCCAGAAAATCAAGTTTGAGCATATATTGTTTATACCATTTTTGTTTAAATGCTGGGGGCTGTATTCATTTTCTAATTCAATATTTGAAACATATGACTCGATATCTATCGTGGAGACCTATTTTGTTTTATATCATTTATCTGGTAGACACTCCTATGAAACTTTTCTTCCCTCATGTTCAGGTACAGACCACAGTCTAAGCTGTAAATCTGAGCCCAAAGCAGGAAGGAATATGCATTTCTCTTTCACTTTGCCTCTGTGTGTGTGTGTGTGTGTGTGTGTGTGTGTGTGTGTGTGTGTGTCTGAAGGAGAATCAGTTATTTTCCCCTTTTGCTCAGTTAGACTCCCAAATTTCATAAAACCTCTCATGATGCCCACTGAAATCATGTCTTATTTCTCCAGGGCCAGTTAGGTTCCAAAATCTAATTTCCTAATTCTGTCATGCAGTGGATAAAATGATTCTTTGATGGAGTAAACCATTCCTTCATGTCCAAAGAGATGGTTGTTTCAGTTACTGTTTTTAAACATTTATTGATTGTATCCATTTAATGCAAATGCAGAAGGGAAGCAGAACACATCCATGTAATATGAAAGGGTACATCAGAAAACTGTTTAGCATTTTTCTTTTTTAAAATAAAATATTTTAATTTGAATT